>NC_045440.1:29487932-29504384 GCF_002776525.5 Piliocolobus tephrosceles | reverse complement strand
GGGAGACAGAGCCAGACTCCATCTCAAAAAAAAAAAAAAAAAAGTTTAAGAAATCAAGTAATATAAAACTAATCATGAAAAGAGGCATCTCTACTCCACCCGTCTGTACCCCCCTCCTCCTCCACCATCCTCCCGGTGTATTTCTAGCCCAGTTGTAAACTAATCATGATATAGTGTTTCCATCATTAGGAGTGCATTAAGAAAGGTCTTGTAATTACATGTCTTTCTTGTCCCATTTTCTGGGTTTTGGAAAAATTATTAATGCCTCTTTTTTTTTTTTTTTTTCCTAATTAGAAAGTCTCAGGATCTCCCACGTTTGTAAATCCTCGTCAAAACTATTTTCTGGGTGGGCAAATGCATCAGATGATCGTTTCTACCACACCCTCTCCGTTTTAAATTCTCTGTAGTTAGAGAATCATTTCTGACTCCTCAGGCGGCCAAGTGTGGTTGGCTGGCTTCTCAGGTGGGGAGGTGGGCATGGGGCATGGCGTTAGAAGTATAACAGAAACTTCCAGGTAACCCCCTCTGCTTTTAGTCCCATGACTTAACCTCATCCTCCATGGAGCCTGCTGCTACCAAATCCTGAACAGTTTTCAATTCTCATCAGCAGCGCTGGGTTTCCATCTTCCTCTGTTCTGCTTTCAGTCTTTAAAAAATGTGTTTACATCTCCTGTCCATTATTGCCTCTTCTCTTTCTCTAAAATCTTATGGTTTGACTTATTTTACTATCAATTTAGTGAGAATCGTGAAGGGCAGAAAGAGGAATGTCTTCAGTCCATCACTGAACAGCACTCCTATCCTTACCTTTTTAATCAACTTGTACCAAAGTTACCTTTTCTTCTGTACAATTCCTTTCTCAGCTACCCATGTACCTGTGTGTGCCCCTCCTAACCCATGTAGTCAAGTTCCCACTTCCCTTCTTCCCTCACCTGGCCGATCTTGATCTCCTATTAACCTTTTCCTGTGGAGTAACATCCTGGACATCAGACGCAGACAAGAAGAAACAAAGGAAACTTGAGAATATTTTGAATATAGTGGTTCTTCTCTGAGAAGTCATCTGGCTCCTTCCCTCAAGGAGAGGCCACTTCCCTAACTCAATGTCCTCAGGAAAAAGTCAGCCTTAGTAGCTCACCCATCATCCCTTCATCACGCAGGGCTCCCAGGTCACAATGAGGTCCAGCCAACTGACCTGCAATGCATTCTTATTACTGGAATGTTGACATCTCCCTGGTAACCATTTCCATGGGTTCTTGCTTGTTTTTGGGTTGCCATTTAACAGAGAATTGAAGGCTGCAAACTTATCTGGAATTCTTACTGAAATTACTTTCGTTTGGAGACATTATACTAATTCCATTATATAGCAGGCTCAAATTTCTAACAGGGTCCACATAGTACAAAATACCCACATGTATGCCTATCTTCTCTACCTATACTCACTCCTTGGGTGCCCTCATCCCATTTATGCTTTTATATGCCACCTCTATGCTGGTGGCTCACACATCTATTTCTTAAGTCCTGGCCTCAACATGTGTATATTTGACTGTCCACTCTACATTTCTACTTGGCTGTCGAATAGGTATCTCCTAACACAATCAAAACCAAGCTCTCAGTGCAGCAAACTTTAGCTCTGGCAATCTTATCATTATTAGATTGTAAATGATTTTTTTAAAGTTCTTTTATCTGTACATATCACCAGCATCTGACTGAGAAATTGACTGTATTTTGGTTTCTTAGCCGTGGACTATATTAGGTATCCGTCTCATCAAGACATCTATCTTAGGACTGTTTTGGAGGTCTGGGCTTTTATGACCCCATGGTAGATCTCAGGGACTTTTGTTTAAAACAAAAAAAAACACCAACAACAATAAAAACAAGTTTTCTGAGGCATGGTTGAAAATAGAAAAGGCTGCCAGGTATGGTGGCTCATGCCTGTAATCCCAGCACTTTGAGAGGCCGAGGCAGACACATTACCTGAGGTCAGGAGTTCAAGACCAGCCTGGCCAACATGGTGAAACCCTGTCTCTACAAAACATACAAAAATTAACTGGGCATGGTGGTGTATGCCTGTAATCCCAGCTACTTGACAGGTTGCGGCAGGAGAATCACTTGAGCCTGGGAAGTGGAGGCTGCAGTGATCTGAGATCACACCACTGCACTCCAGCCTGGGCCACACAGCAAGACTCTGTCTCAGAAAAACAAAAAAGAAAGAAAAGAAAATAGAGAATGCTTAAAGAGTCGATGTGGGATGTGGAGGTAGAAGGTTGGGAGGAAAAATGGTGAGTTCCTCAAGGGGTGTACATGCCCCCAGTACTTGGAGATAAACAGAATATATTTAACCATTTATCTTAATTCTAAATATATATTTAAATATTAATATAAATTTCATTTAACATTGTTAAACAATAAAAGTTCTTTCTAAGTATAATTTTAAATGGCTATTCTGTATGGATCTAATACAATTTCCCTTCATTTTCTGTTCAGTGGATATTTAACTTGTTTCTATTTTTCACAGTTATGAATGATGCTATAATTAATATATTTTGTGGAAATCTGCATTTTGGATTATTTCCTTAGGATAGATTCTGAGAACTGGAAGTGCCAAATCAGACAATATTAACAGTTTGAGAGTTTTCAATACATACAATCAAAGTGTAATACAAGCATGTAATTACAATGTAAAATCTAAACAAGTATGCTCAAGCATTAGACGTTTACTGTTTGATAATTGCATACTTAAAACAATCTCATTGTTTTATTTTACATTCATCTGATTATTATTTTTTTGTTGGGGGACAAGGGCTCACTCTAGCACCCAGATTGTAATGCAGTGGTACAATCAGAGCTCACTGCAGCCTGGACCTCCCAGGTTTAGGCTATTCTGCTGCCTCAGCCTCCTGAGCAGCTCAAACTACAGGCGCGTGTGCCGCCATGCTCAGCTACGTTTTTAATTTCTTTGTAGAAATGGGGTCTCGCTATTTTGACTAGGCTGGTCACAAACTCTTGGGCTCAAGTGATCCTCCCGCCTCAGCTTCCCAAAGTGCTGGGATTACAGCATGAGTCACCATTTGAGAGTAAAATTTTTAATGTTTCTTGGGTAATTCTCTGAATTGTTCACAACTTTTTCTCTTTTACTGAACTTGAGTCTTAATATATTTTTATTGATTTGTGTGATTTATTTATATACTAAACATGATATTCCCTTAAAGAGCTCTTAAAAATACTTTCCTTCTTTGTTATTGGTTTTTTACTTTGTATTGTTTTGTTTTAAATTTTTCAGTCTAAACAAGTTTTTAATTTTCTTTAGGTAAGATATCACATCAATCTGTCTTCTCTTTCATTGTCTTTGGGCTAAATATCCTATCCAATCTCTGGATCAGAAGACTATTCATTTTTATTTACATTTTGTTGTTTTTAAAATGCAGTCTTTTAATCCATCAGAAAACAGGTGAGCATTTAGAAAAATAATTCTACACAGACTATTTTCTAATTACTTTATAATCATTAAATAATCCTACCCTTTATTACTTATGTCCTTTATCAGATAGTATATTTTATTGGTATCAAATTCTTCTTCTGAATTATCTATTTATCTACTTATCTGCTGGTACTGTGCAGATATAATTGCTATGCTTTATAATAGGTAATAAACATTTTCAGTACAATCCAGTAAGCTTGTTTCTGCCTCATTATATTTTTTTCAGCATTTTCTTAATGTTGTTATATTTCACCTGTTCTTCTAAGCGATACTAAAAAAATTGGCAATTTCCAAAAGCAAAAAGAAATCCAATTTAATTTTTATTGTAATTACATTAAAACTTTAAGTTAATTTGGGAAGAATTGATATTCCACATTAATCTTGCTTTTCTTCAGAAACATTTTACGTGTCTGCATCATTCAAATTCTTTTCTGTCTCTCAGATAAATTTCATCATTTCTCCATAAAGATTCACAAGTTTCATTTTAGTGTTATTCATAGACATTTTCTCTTTTTTGTTGCTATTACAAACAGAATATTTTTTTTATTGTAACTGCTAACTGGTTACTACCACAGAAATTAGCCACAATAATTGTAACCACAAAAACTTTTAAATTAAGTATTAGCAAATGCTCACTCATGTAAAGGAGAACAAAAATCTCTGTAAAATCCTTATTATGCATCTAACTTCAAGAGTTGTAATTTTCTGGTGAATCCTCTAAAATAAACTTTATATACCCCAATGTAATTAAATAAGTTGATTTGTTCAATTATTTAAGCAATAAACTTTTGGATCAAGTATACTACTTAGTAAACCAACCATTATTAGTTGGAATGGCTGACCTGGGATAATTTCTGCCAGTGATCAGATCACAGAGCCAGTTGTATACTGAGAATTCTCCTAGTCTGTGATAATAAAGCCATGCAATCTGCTTAAGGAAGAACGCTTAACTTTTTCTCCTCTCTAATGGGGAAATGCAGGGAAGAGGGCAGGTATCCCCCTTGTTTGAAGGTGGTATGGTCTCTAAGAGACATGTGCCATACAGAAGAAAGACCAGAATGTGTCCTTTTTGTAAGGGCACTTTTCCCATGAAAATGAATTAATCTGGGCAGGCTGTCAATGACTGTCAATTGTTACATGTAACAAAATTTCAACTCAACCCAGCTTAAGACAAAACAAAGCAATTTCTTGACTCGAATCACTGGGAAGCCCAACAGGAGACCAGGCACACTCAGGGTCTTCCTCTCTCTCCCGGCTTCATCTGCCTCATTTTTCCTTCCTTTCTGCTTGCCTATGCTTCTTCCTTATTAGCTTCACTCTCCAATGGAGATAAATACAGTTTATCTCTAACCCTAAAACTCACGTGTCTTCTCAAATATTTGCCATGTGTATTAGTCTGTTCTCATGCTGCTAATAAAGACATACTGGAGACTGGGTAATTTATAAAGGAAAGAGGTTTAATGGACTCACAGCTCCACATGGTTGGGGAGGCCTCACAGTCATGACAGAAGGCAAAGGAGAAGCAAAGTCACATCTTACATGGGAGTAGGATAGAGAGCTTGTGCAGGAATTCCCATTTATAAAACCATCAGATCACATGAGACTTATTCACTATGGTGAGAACACTATAGGGGAAACTGCCCCCATTATTCAATTATCTCCACCTGGCCCCACCCTTGACACATAAGGATTATTACAATTCAAGGTGAGACTCAGGTGGGGACATAGCCAGACTATACTACCATGTACTTCTCATTTTCTCTGGTTAACATCTCATTAATACAGTAAGCCAATATGAAGTTCTGAACAATGTCCAGATAATGCAAGTCCCTTCAGACTGTATTACAACAGAGGGAAAGACAGCATAGTCTAGATGAAAGACCATAAATACGTACTGTTGTTCAATCCACAAAAATGAAAACTGGTTCTCAACTTTCTTCTTGATAATGGAAAGAATACATTCACCATACTGATAGCTGTAGACCATTTATCCAACACCATGTTAATGTGTTCTAGCAAAAGTGTATCAGGCATTGCAACCACAAATGATGCTACTATGTGATTACATTTGTGGTAGTCCACCATCATCTACCAGAAATTATTTGGGTTTTGTAAGATTTAAACTGGTGAACTAAATGGAAATATGATGGGATGACCACTTCTACCTTTTTTTAAGTCTTTGCATAGGGGTATTAATCTCTGGAATATACCTAGCTTGCAATTTTTTTTAATTTACTTAATTTATTTAATTTAATTTAATTAGAAATAAGACAGTTTCTAAGGCTTCCAAGTGGCCTCTCCATATAACCTCTCCTCACAACCCAAAGGCCAAGAAACCAATATGAGAATGCTACCAACTTCCACATATGTCCATCCTAAGAAGACTTTTCTTCTTTTCTAGTATAATCACTGAAAGCTAGAAATTCCACTCTAAGCATTACATCTTACAATTTTGATGTTGTGGCTTCATTACCATTCCATTTGAAACATTTCCTAACTTGCCTTGTAATTTCATTTGAAACACATGGATTCCTTTGAAGTGTTTCCATTCTAATTAATTATTTTGGAAAAGGGGAAATGACTACTGAGTGGGTTTTTGGATCCTTTTTGAGCTGGACTTAGCCAAGACTCCATTCATTACCTAGATCCCATATGCCGTCATTCTGAGAGACATAATAATGCTTTTGGTCCCCAGATATCAATGTCAACTTGGACCCTGTGTCCCAGAGTCTTCAAAATGTTGAGGTATTCCACTTTACACAGTGTGGGGTTTTCCTAGTGCAGCACTACCTGAGTAAACAACCACCATCTTTTTGGAAAAGAACTTGGAAACTAATTAATGCATACACCTGCCATGGCACTTCTGCATGCTTCCTCACGGGAAAGATTTTCTCCTTCAGTCAGTGTCTGGGAAGTGACTCCATTCAAAAATTGGGCAAGAATAGTGAAATTTTATTGGGCTAACTGCTACTGGACTTCCTGACCATCCTGCTCCCCCTCTTTTTTTTTTTTTTTCAAGACGGAGTCTCGCTCTGCCACTCAGGCTGGAGTGCAATGGCGTGATCTCGGCTCACTGCAACCTCCACCTCCTGGGCTCAAGTCATTCTCCTGCCTCAGCCTCCCGAGTAGCTGGGACTACAGGCACTCGCCAGCACTCCCAGCTAATTTTTGTATTTTTTAGTAGAGACGGGGTTTCACAATGTTGGCCAGGATGGTCTGAAATTCCCAACATCGTGATCTGCCCACCTTGGCTTTCCAAAGTGCTAGGATTATAGGCGTGAGTCCCTGCGCCCAGCCCCTGATCATTCATCCTGATTTATTTTGCTTATATATTAACAAATGAAGCAATACTCTTATCGACGGTCATTTCTCTTTACCATAGTAACATCATGTGCTATTAAACATTTCCATAGCTCTCTGGAGTTCAAGCCTGCCTGGCTACCATTCCAAGCCTGCTACTTATTGAGAGGTGAAGCCATCTGGATTTCCTGGATGGAGTGGGGACTTGGAGAACTTTTCTGTCTTACAAGGGGATTGTAAAATGCACCAATCAGTGCTCTGTAAAAATATACCAATCAATGCTCTGTAGCTAGAGGTTTGTAAAATGGACCAATCAGCACTCTGTAAAACAGACCAATCAGCATTCTGTAAAATGGAACAATCAGCAGGACATGGGTGGGAACAAATAAGGGAATAAAAGCTGGCCACCCCAGCCAGCAGCAGCCACCCCAGCCAGGCCACCAGCTGGGGTTTCCTTCCACACTGTGGAAGTTTTATTCTTTCGCTCTTCACAATAAATCTTGCTGCTGCTGACTCTTTGGGTCCATGCCATCTTTAAGAGCAGTAACACTCACTGCGAAGGTCCACAGCTCCATTCTTGAAGTCAGCGAGACCACAAACCCACCAGAAGGAACCAACTCTGGATACATTATTACAATAATTGCACCCAGTTTGCTTTCAATGGGTAAGCAGTGCCACCTGGCCTCCATCACGAAGGACAGTTCTGTAACAGTCTCCTGCTATCAGTTCTGACCTACAAAGCTCTCAACAGAGGCCATAGCTGATCCTTTTTTGAATCCTGTGATCTGGACCTTGGATGAGTCTTCAGGGTGGTCCCAGATTGAGGCAAGCTGGCCATGCCTTTGTACCTCTGAATTGACCAGTCATTGACTGCAGACTGCACAAATATCCCCAGGAGAAAGTGTAACTTTTGGTGGAGCAGCTCACTTCAGCCCACAATTCCCATAAAGAGAGGGAGCTGGGAGCTGTGACCAGCCAGCACTCCCAGCAGCTGGGAAAATGAGAGCCTTGGTGCAGAAGCGGGGGATTTGAAAGTGCATGCCAGCATTTACCACAGCAGCATATATTTGAGGAATGGTTTAAAAAAAAAAAAAAAAACCTATAGTTTTTAGAAGGTAAGAGAACAGAGAAACGCCTTTAAAAAAAAAAAAAAAAAATTGACCCCGTCTCTACTAAAAATGCAAAAAATTAGCCGGGCGTGGCGGCGGGCCCCTGTAGTCCCAGCTACTCTGGAGGCTGAGGCAGGAGAATGGCCTGAACCCCGGAGGCGGAGCTTGCAGTGAGCCGAGATAGCGCCACTGCACTCCAGCCTTGGCGACAGAGCGAGACTCCATCTCAAAAAAAATAAAAATAAAAATAAAAATAAATAAAAAAAATTTGAATTACACTCTAGCTCAAGCCAGCTGAAGCCATTTCCATAGAGTTAACAAATAAATTCAGGAGATTAGGCACATAACTCCGAAGTAGTCACTGAATAACTCCCAAGGCAGGAAATTTTCTGTGATACTGTGGTTTATGACAAGAAATACACATTTGGTCTTCATCTAGGTTCCAAATTTCGGAAGTGATACGTGTCTTTTTATATGTTAATGAGATGACTGATGGTGGAGGGGACCCTTGGTAGCCTCGGGATGAGGGTTAATTGCCAGTGGAGCCAACCAAGTGATTAGAGGGTTGGAACTTTCAGCCCCACCCCCTTACCCCCGGGAGTGGAGAGGGGCTGAAGGATGAGTTGATCATCAATGGCCAATGATTTAATCAAACATGCCTATGCAATGAAGCCTCCATCAAAACCCAAAAGGTCAGTCCCAGGAGAGCTTCTGGGTTGCTGAACATATAGATATTCCGGAAGAGTGGTGCACCCCAGCTCCACAGGGATGGAAGCTCCTGTGTTCTAGACCCTTCTGAACCTCTCCTATGTATCTCGTCTGGCTGTCCCTTTGTATTCTTTAATATATCCTTTGTAATAGCCCAGCAATAGTAAGTAGAGTGCTTCCCTGAGTTTTGAGCCACTGTAGCAAATGTAAATCCGAGGAAGGGGTTATGGGAACCTCCAATTTATGGTCAGTTGTCAGAATTTGCAATTGGCATGAGAAGTGGGAGGCAGCCTTGTGGGACAGATCCCTTAACCTGTGGGTTCTGACTTTCCAGGTAGATAGTGTCAGAGCTGAATTACGCTGTAGGACACTCAGTTTCAGAGAATCAGTTGGTGTGGAAGAAAAACCCCACACATCCAGCTCTGTTTTGAGTGTGAGAGTAGCAAAAACAGTTTAGTTTCTCTTATCTCCTGGACCTTTTCTGGATACATTCTTTCACTTCAGCTTTATGAAGAACTAGGGTATTTGGATTGCATACTGGTGCCCTGAAAGTCCAAAGATGTCCACAGATGTATTTTGATTGGCACACAGAGTGTTTTCTAAAAATTGAATTTGTTGCAGTTAAAATCAGTAAATCTTACAATAAAATATAATTGTTGATTTCTCTTGAAAAATTGCAGCTCTAGCAACACTGGTCCAACAAGAGGACATTTTGAGGAGTAGGCTGCCCTCTCCCCAGTGTTATACTCAAAGGCCAGCACCCAACCAAGCTGGCCAGTCCCTGCTGGTGAAAGCTCTTTTGATTGCGCAGGGCATAACAGATCAGAGTTGGCAGAGGTTCAGGCTGCAGTGAGTTTGCACCACTGAGCAGCCAAGAGCCTGGAGTGTATTATTTTTTATTTCCTAGGCTTGCAAAGCATCCCTAGTAGAATTTGCAAACACTTAGATCCATCTAATTCTTTAAAACCTCTAATCTCTAAAGGCCAACCATGTAAACAGACAGAGGCTGAGACAACATGCCAAGGGTTTAAAGAGAACTGATCACATTTTTGGACAGTCCACAATATCCTCCTTTAAATGTAGTAATAAACAGAAATTATGCTATATCCCATAATGCTGACTTCTGGGCCAGATTTTTTTTTTTTTTAATTTCCCCCAGATTATCTACCACCCTACCATTTAGTATTAAAAGGTGTTTTTAAAGAACATTTTCATTTTAAATGTGAGCATCTTTATGAAATCCTCCTGCTCAAAAAAAGGTTGTCACTGGACGCAAAGCATGCTATGCCATTCAGATTCCTAAGATTCATAACTGTGTGGCATACTATGTATAGTTGACCAACAAATTTTGAGTGACCACGTACTCAAATAGACAGCAAGCACCTTGCCAAAAGGAAATTTAAACGTTAAGAGCAATCACACCTAAACGACGAGGTAATCAAGAAAGAAATGGCATGTAGAGATTCCCATCATTTAAGACTGGGATTGGGATGCAGCCTCCTTAATGTGAACAGGGAAAATTGTGGTTACTTTTACCTTTAACAAAGTGTGTTGGGTTTTCTTCCCTCATCACAGAGAGGGACAAAATTCAAATCCTTGACCATGGTCTGAAACACACATCTCTTGAAATGAATAGCACTCAGAAAATAAACAGTGGCTCAGGCCTGTAATCCCAACACTTCAGGAGGCCAAGGTGGGAGGATCGTTTGAGACCAGGAGTTTGAGATCATCCAGGGAAACATAATCAGACCCTCCTCTCTACAAAAAATTTAAAAAATTAGCAGGGCATGGTGGTGCATGCCTGTAGTCCTAGCTACTGGGGAGACTAATACAGGAGGATCGCTTGAGCCCAGGAGTTCAAGGCTACAGTGAGCTGTGATTGCACCACTGCACTCCTGGCTGGGTGACAAAGTGAGACCCTGTCTCTAAAAATAAATAAAAAGAAAAAAATAAAAACAAGCCATCAGGATCTTTATATTCAAACCCCAAATGGTGACTAGTAAAGTCTTCATCCTAGGGGTTAGGTAGGTGTTTCCTAATAACCGTGTTTCTTTGGTAATAATGGATTTGGCTGATGCAGGCAAGGAGAAAGATGATGTGATGCCCTGAGAAAACCAGGAAAGATCCCAACATTGGACACTTTCCAATGGTAAGATGAACCCATCTCACTGGAATCTTGTGGGAATGAGGTAATCAAAATCATGCTATGGACTATTATGCATAGAAGGATGAACACATGTTTTTGATCTCCTCGGAGGAGCCAGCACATAGGAAAGGGTGCACACAGCATGCAGTCTCATTTCTGCAGCCTTAATGTGCATCAGCATCACCCATGGAGCCAGTCTCTCAGGGTGGGGCCCAGGAATTCACATTTTTTGGCAAACAGCATAGGTGACTCAAATAGAGGTGGTCTGCGGACCCTGTTTGCATAAACCTTGCATATAAGTGAACCAGAAGGAAGAACCTTCTAGAAGTTGGGAGCTAAATCTCTAGAGCTTTCCTAGTGACATGCACAGTGTCTGGAAAGCAGAGGAAAGGGATTTGAGACAAAGTGGCTTCTATTTTTTGAGACAGGGGTCTGGCTCTATTCCTCAGGCTGGACTGCAGTGGCACCATCATGGCTCACTGGAGCCTTGAACTCCCTAGCCAAAGCGATCCTCCTTCCTGGATCTCCCAAAGCAGTGGGATTACAGGGGTGAGTCACCACGCCCAGCCTCAAAGTGGCTTTTTTAAGAATAAAACCTAATTGGCTACATCAGCAGGAGGCCAAGAAGTAAAAATTATAGTGGAAAGAGGTCTAGAGTAAGAATAATGTTGTTGCAGTTCTTGTCTCCCATCATCTCTGACAGAGTAAACTTCAACAAATCATGTTGCTATTTGTATTTCTTTGGCCATGATTTTCTCCCTGAATAAAATGAGATTAACCTACAATTTTTAGGTGCCCGGTATTTTCTATTGCTTCCTAACAAATTATCACAAAATTAATGGCTTGTGTATTAGTCCGTTCTCACACTTCCAGTAAAGACATACCTGAGACTGGGTAATTTATAAAGCAAAAGAGGTTTAATGGACTCACAGTTTCACATGGCTAGGGAGGCCTCACAATAACGGCAGAAGACGAAGCAGGAGGAAAGGCATGTCCTACATTGTGGCAGGCAAGAGCATGTGCAGGGGAACTACTTTTTATAAAACCATCAGATCTCATGAGACTTATTCACTATGATAAGAACAGCACAGGAAAGCCCACCCCCATGATTCAATTACCTCCCACCAGGTCCCTCCCACAACACATGGGTACTATGGAGCTACAATTCAAGATGAGATTTGGGTGGAGACACAGTCAAACCATATCAGCTTGAAACAGCAACAGTGTATTATCTCACAGATTCTGGTGGCTAGAAGTCGGGGCTTGGCAAGGCTGGGTTATCTGTTCAGAGTCTCATTGAGCTGAAATCAAGGTATCAGCCTGGGCTGCCAACTGAATTCTAATCTAGAGTTCAGGGTCTTCTTCTGTTATGGACTGAATTGTGTTCCCCCAAAACCCATACATTGAAACCCAGCTCCCAGTGTGACTTATATTTGGAGGTAAGACCTATAAAGAAAAGGACTGGTGTCCTTATATGAAGAGGCGGCGGCCGAATGTGATAGCTAATGTCTGTAATCCCAGCACTTTGGGAAGTTGAGGCAGGAGGATCACTTGAGGCCAGGAGGAATTGAGGTTTCAGTGACCTATGATCGTACCACTACGCTCCAGCCTGGGTGACAGAGTGAGACTCTGTCTCTAAATAAAATATAAATATTAATGCTTTTTAGAAATAAAAATAAAAAGAGGAGGTGATACCAAAAATAATCTCTCTCCCTTCATTCCCACATGCTGCATGCAGAGGAAAGGCTGCAGGAGGGCATAGCGAAATGGTGTCTGACTGCAAGCCAGGAAGAGAAGACTCACCAGAAATCAACACTGCCAGCACCTTGATTTTGTGCTTCCAGCCTCCAGAACTGTGAATAAACAAATTCCTACTGTCCAGGCCACCTAGTCTATGGTATTTTGTTATGGCATCACAAGTGGACTAATACATCTTTGAAGATCACATGGTTGTGGCATAATTCAGTTCCTTGTGGTTGTAAGACTGAGGTTGTTTCTGTGCTGGCTGTCAGCCAGGGGCTGCCCTCAACCCCTAGAAGGCACCTACAATCCTCACCAGGGTCCCTTGCATCTTCAAGTCAGCAATGGAGAAATTCTCACACACTGAATCCTCTTGGTGCTTCACAACTTTGTCTTCCTCTGTCTCTAAACTCTAGATCTTGATCTAGATCTAGATTTAAAAAGCTTATGTAGTTAGGTAAGTCTCACCCTGATAATCTGTCCACTTTAAGGTCAGCTGATATGGGACCTTAATTACATCTGGACATCTCTCTCTAAGCAGTCCATACATTTGTGTTTAATTAAACAATGGGGAAGAGGTGTGGGTGCACCAGGGTGCAGGAATCTTGGGGGCCCTGTTAGAATTCTGCCTACCATATACCTTCCAAAAAATCAGCTAAGCTCTAATACTGTCCAGTTGTATAATATAAAGAAATTTCTTCATTTTTTTATTACATTTATAATATTTCTAGCAAATCTGGACATATTATACAGTACCATTGTAAAGTTTCTAATCTTATGTTTTTCTCCTCAAAAAAATAACATCTGTGGTCATCAGCTTTTTAAAAATTTTTTATTTTGTATTTTCATGGGTACGTAGGTGTACATATGTATGGGGTACGAGATGTATTGATACAGGCATGCAATGTGAAATAAACACATCATGGAGAATGGGGCATCCATCTCCTCAAGCATTTGTCCTTTGAGTTGCAAACAATCCCATCATACTCTTTAGGTTATTTTTAAATGTATAACTATTATTCACTATAGTCACCCTGATGTGCTATCAGATAGTAGGTCTTATTCATTCTTTCTAATTTTTTGTATCCATCAACCATCCCCACCTCCCCAACAGTCCCTACTATCCTTCCAGCCTCTGGTAACTATCCTTCTACTTTCTATATCCACAAGTTTAATTGTTTTGATTTTTAGATCCCACAAATAAATGAGAACATGTGACGTTTGTCTTTCTGTACCTGACTTATTTAACTTAATGGTTTCCAGTTCCATCCATGTTGTTGCAAATGACTGGATCTCATTTGTTTTTCATGCCTGAATAGTACTCCATTGTATATATGTACCACATTTTCTTTATCCACACATCTGTTGATGGACACTTAGGTTGCTTCCAAATCTTAGCTGTTGCTTTTTTTTAAAGAGATTAAACAGAGTAGAGATTAAACACTAGTAGGGTTTTTTTCCCCAAAACCTCGAAAATAAGCAGAGCAACATATTTGGTCTACTAATTTCCATCTTTAAAAGGATAAAACTGAAGATATTTAAAATCATTTGGTCCACTAGTTTTAAAATATTTCTTTAGCTGAGGTATTCTCTAATCAAGTGAAATCCTACATAGAACCACAGATAACAATTAGGCTGAAGTAAAAAATGGAGTCTCACTTGTTTCACAGTAAATACAGAAGCACACCTGTGCATAAAATGATCCGAAAGTCACCAATTAAATTATACTCCCCTGTGATACTGACACTTTCAAGTGTAGAGACAGGATATGCCTTGTCAAGAGAAGACTGCATTTTAAAATCAGAGGTAAAGTCAAACCTAGAACTCAGATTTCCCAAGTCTTGATTTCATGTCCTTTGCAGTCAGCATGTGTAGTAAACTCTGGTTCTTTCCCTGAATATTTTCCCCCTCATCAGCTTTATGTATCCATCATATAATTATTGGAAAGGTAGATTAAGTCCACTTACAAGGAGAGAGCCTGATTATTGGAACCTAATCAAGGTAGTCCCTTTACAGTTAACTAGTTAAGGTAAACCAGACCTAAGCCACTGTGTAAATATTATTCCTTGGGCCAACATGATTGTGTTAGAAATTAGCATATGACCCCATACAGGCCATTTAGTCCTGAAAGGAACTTTACTGCCGAAGAAAATCCCTGGCTGAGTGCAGTGGTTCATGCCTGTAACCACAACACTTTGGGAGGCCGAGTCAGGAAGAATTACTTGAGCCCAGGAGTTTGAGACCAGCCCAGGCAACATGGTGAAACTCTATCTCTACAAAAAATACAAAAAATTAGCTGGGCATGGTGGCACATGCCGGTAGCCCCAGTCACCTCAGAGACTGAGGTAGGAGAATCACCTGAACCTGGGTGGTTGAGGCTGCAGTGAGCCATGACTGCACCACTACACTCCAGTCTGGGCAACAGAAATAGACCCTGTCTAAAAACGGAAAGAAGAAAAAAATTCCTCAGTCTCTTGAATCAGTAAAAGCCAGTCCTCACGAAGATTGATGCTGAGCTTTGAAACATCTCAGTACTAATTGGATTAAGGTAATCAGCCCATCCTGCATGTCTTCCAGAAGCAAAAGTAAATCATCATGACCTAAGACAACATTGCCCAGCCTCAACTTTTTATTATAATTTTTCATGCATCACACAGAGCATTCAACCTAAATTTGCCAGACATCAGATAGACAAGAATTGTCTGTAGTTAAGAAATAAACAGACAGCAGAAACAGACCCATGGAAAACCCAGATATTTTACTTGTTAGACACAAAATTTAAAATAACTGTGGTTGATATATTCAATTTAATAAGGCATGATGGAAATTCTCACAACTGAAAAATATTTTAAAAATCAAATGAAAATTTTGAAACTGAAAACCACAATTATTTGTATGACTCAGTTAAAGATAGAATTAATGACAAAAAGATAATTCATAAGAAAATATTTGGAATGGATTATAGAGAGAAAAAAACTGGAAAATACAAAGAGAGTTTAAGAAACCTAAGGAATATGATCAAAATGTGTAACAAATATAATTGGGCTTCCAGAATATGAGAGAAGAATGGGAATTAAGTGATATTTTATGTCATAGTGCTAAGGATTTTCCAAAAATAATGAAAGACATCAATCTACATCAAAAGGACTTATAAACCCTAACTAGGATAAATACAAAGAAAGTCATATCTAGGTACATCAAAGTAAAACTGCTGAAAATCAAAGGAGAAAATTTTTAAAGAAATCAAACTTTTAAAAAAAATTTTCTGGGCGCAGTGGCTCATGCCTGTAATCCCAGCACTTTGGGAGGCCAAGGTGGGCAGATCATGGGATCAGGAGATTGAGACCATCCTGGCTAACACAGTGAAACCCCATCTCTACTAAAAATACAAAAAAAAAATTAGCCAGGTATGATGGCATGCACCTGGAGTCCCAGCTACTTGGGAGGCTGAGGCAGGAGAATCTCTTGAAACCATGAGGCAGAATTTACAATGAGCCAAGATCGCACCACTGCACTCCAGCCTGGATGACAGAGTGAGACTCCATGTCAAAAAAAAAAAAAAAAAAAAAAAAAAAAAATTTCCTTCAAAGGAAAAACTTGGACTAACTTTTCAAAAGAAAGAATGAAAGTCAAAAGATGATGGAATATCTTCGAGGTGCTCTAACATAACATTTTATACACAACAAAAATACCTTTTAAAAGTGAAATTCAATAAACTTATGTTTAAACAAATGAGAATTGAGAAATTTCACTACCAGCAGACCCATAAAACAGGAAAATAGAGAGGGAGAAAGAATGAATTGGAAAAATATAAAACAAATAAGACGATAGATTTAAACACAAATATTTAAGTAATTATACTAAATTCATGCTGACTAAATACTCCAACTAGGAGACAAACATTAGACATATAACCATACAGGTTTAAAAAAACAAAATAAAACTTATCTCTATACTCCTTATAAGAGACACAT
>NC_045440.1:29478148-29487922 GCF_002776525.5 Piliocolobus tephrosceles | reverse complement strand
AAAAAACAAAATAAAACTTATCTCTATACTCCTTATAAGAGACACATCTTAAGTATAAAGACATAGAAAGGCTTAAAGCAAATGCTGTAATAAGATGCACGATGCAAATGCTAACCAAAGGAGAGTTTGTATACCTACAGAAACACCATACGAAGGTGACATTCTAGCAATAAGCATAATTACAAGTGAAGCATAATTACATACGCATAGTAACAAAAAGATCATTTTAGCAGGAAGTTGTAACAATTTTAAATGTGTACACACCTATTGATATAACCTAAAAATAGATACATAAAACCTTGACAGAACTAAAAGAAGGAAGTAGACAAATACACAATCATGATGACATTAACATAGCTTTCTGAATCATTGATAGGACAAGCAAACAAAAAATAATCCAAGATAGAAAAATTTGAACACAATTACATGTATCTACTAATATAGAACACTGACCTTAGCAACTACAGAAAACTCACGGAAGACTTCCCAAAATTAAACATAAGCTGGGTCATAGAGCAAGTCTCAAAAATTTCAAAGGATTAAAATCAATCAATATGTTCTCTGATCATAATGAAATTAAACTAGGATTCAATAACAGAAATGCAACTGGAAATTACTCAGTTTTTTCAAATTGAATAACACATTTCAAAATTACCCATGAGTCAAAGAAGAGATAACAAAGTTAGAAAATACTTTTAGCTAAATTAATCATGTTCACAAAGATGCAAACATAATAAAAATTGTGACAAACAGCTAAAACCATACTTAGAAATACATTTTCAGCCTTAAATAAATATCAGAAAATAAAACAGACCAAAAATCAATTATCTTATCCATACAAGGACTCCAGTCATTGAACTTTGGGTCCACCCACATTTGATGTAACCTCATTTTGACTTAATTATATCTGCAAAGAATCTATTTCAACTAAGGCAATATTCACAGGTATGGGGGTTAAAACTTCCACTTATCATTTGGGGAAACAACATTCAACTCACAATACTTAATTGAAAATATGGCCTTTCTGTTACATTTGTGTATGGATTTAATGCTTTCTCAATCAAAATTGGGCCAGATTTGCTGTGGAAATTGACAAGATGATTCGAAGATTATATGGAAATAAAAGGGCCAAGAATAATCAAGGCAATTTGAAAGAAGAAAAAGTCAAAGAGCTTACACACATTCTACAATGTCTAAAATAAAAATATTGACATTGACAAGCATTAGCAAGAATGGAAGCAAGTGGAGCCCTCATACACTGCTGTTGGAAGGATAAATTGGAACTATCACTGTGGAAGATTGTTTGGTAGTGAGATAACACAAAGAATTGAAAATCACACTTCAAAGATTCAGAGATCTTACCCCACCATCAACAAATAATCACAAGGATACAGGTAACTGTGAGACACAGGAAAAGCAAGGCGAGATGGTTGATTACCAACGCCACTCTCCAGTTTCTTACTTGTCATGATAGGGGGCCTATAAGTAATGCGTATGTGGCATCATGTTTACAAATGGAAGCTCTTTTGATTATGAAACATCTATACTTTATATTCTAATAATTACATTGCCTGGTTGACATTTTCCTGGAATCTATGTTCTGTAAAGACATGCATTCCAGGTACATTCACAAAAAGCAACATAAACTGTTCTAGTATATCCTGCTAAAAAGCATTCCCTAGATAAGGACTCTGCCACTAGTAATTACCATTAAGGTATTTGCCAGGAGGTCTTTCATTAGTGCATTTACTAGATGATTTACCTGAGTCACTTTTCCTTTTTTCCCAAGCATCCCCAATAAAGGGAGAAAATTGATTGCAGAATTGCTGCCAACTCTTTCTTTCTCAGGTAGAATTTATGAAAGCTGAACATATGCATAACCTAAATGCTCAGTATGTCCACTCCTATATTCTATTCAACAGTAATTTATTATATGGGCACCAAAACACATGTAGCATGCTTTATACAACAATCCCACTTGTGGTAGGCTAAACTGGAGGCAACACAAATGTCTATCAACAATAAAAAAGAAAAATAAATTGTGGTGCATTCATAGATGGAACACTAAATAGCAATGCAAACTAATGAATTATTTCTATACCTAACAACATGGATGAATCTTGAAAACACAATCTTGAGTAAAAGAAACGAAGCATCAAGGCGTGCATACTATATTATACCATTCAAATAAAGCACCCATGAAAGGCCAAATTAAACTATGGTGTTGTAAGTCAGGTGATGGTTACTTTAAAGAGTATTAGCAACTTGTTAGGGGAATGGGGGAATGGTAAGAGTTTCCAGGGTGCTCGCAATATTCCATTTCTTTATATGAGTGGTAGTTACATGAGTGGAATTTCACTTTGTAACAATGTATTGATCAGTATAGATATGATTTGTGTGTTTTTCTAATTAGGCTACCTAATTAGTCCAGACTCACTCAGAACAATCTCCTTTTTGATTAACTCAAAGTCAACTGATTAGGAACCTCAATTACATCTCCAAAATTCTTCTACCTTTTCCACACAACGTAACATAATCAAAGGAGTGATATCGCATCATATTCGTAGATTTGCCTGCACTCAAGAGGAGGAGATTATACAAGATCATGGGTCACTGGTGGTCACCTTGAAATCCTGCCAACCACAAGGGCCATGACTGGGAAAGACGTCCAAGGGAATGAATTTTTTATGGGGAACTTGAAGGATGAATACAAGATTTCACCAGTATGATGGTTAATTTATGTGTCAGGTTGGCTGGGTTATGGTGTCCAGATAAATGGCCAAACATTATTCTGGATGTTTCTATGGCTGTGTTTTTTTGAAGCAATTAGTGTGTAAATCAGTGGACATTGAGTAAAGGAGATTACACTCCCTAATGTGGATGGGCATTATCCAATCAGTTGAAGGCCTGAATAGAACAAAACTAACTCCCTCAAACAAGAGGGAATTCTGCAGCAGATGGCCTTCAGATGGCAAAATCAACTCTTCCTTGGATCTCCAGCCTGTGCTGCAGATTTTGGACTTGTAAACCTTCATAATCACATGAGCCAATTCCTTAAAATACAACTTTCTATATACACACATTGCTATAGCCTGATTGCTTCCTCCCAAAATGCAGAAGTTGAAACTTAATCACCAATATGATAGTATTAAGAGGTGGGACAGAGCCCTCAGGAATGAGATTAATGATCTTATAGAAGAGATGCAAGGGAGCTGTTTGGTCCTTTTGCTCGTCTGTCCTTTCCACCATGTGAAGACATGGCATTCGTCCCTTCCAGAGGATGCAGCAACAAGGCATCATTTTGAGAGCAGAGAGCAGCCCTCACAAAACATCAAATCTGTTGGTGCCTTGATGTTGGTCTTCCCAGCCTCCAGAACTGTGAGAAATAAATGTCTGTTTTTTATGAATTACCCAGTCTTAGGTATTTTGTTATAGCAGCACAAATGTGCTAAGACACACATCCTATTGGTTCTGTTTCTCTGGAGAACCGTAATACAATCAGAAAATAAGTCAAGGGAAGGATTGTGGATGGAGAGAACAGCAAATTCAAATACTAGAAGGTAAAAAGAAAGATGGTTCTATTGCTTATAAAACAGCAGCGTTCAGTGGTTGAAAAATAAGCATTCTACGGGGAGCCACGCTGTTATAAGATAGAGAGGTAGAGATAGGTTTTTGTCCACAGTTCCTGGTTCATAACTCCCATATCCCTTGTTACAGTCTTTCGTTATTATGTTGAGTGTATTGGGCCTCAGGGGCAGACCTCAGGAATCTCTTGGGCCTTCTCCTGCCTTCTTTTCATCTGCCCCAAGGCAGGACTCTAATCTTCCCCCAGCTTTCTAATTGTGGGTCTTAAGACCCTTCTCTGAGAGAGTCCTTCCTCATACTCTAAGGGAAGGAATGCTGACACCATGAGGCTTCCATAAAAATCCATGAGGGCTGGATTTGGAGAGCTTCTGGATAGCTGAACACACGTAGATTCCTGGAGGGTAGTGCCCAGGGAGGGCATGGAAGCTCCAACGTTCCTTTCCCCATACCTCACCCCAGGCATCTCTTCATCTATATCCTTTGTCCTATTAATAAACTGGTAAACCTACGTAAGTGTTTCCCTGAGTTCTGTGAGCCACATCAGCAGATTAATTGAACCCAAAGAAGGGTCATGGAAACCCCAACTTTAAGCTGGTTGGTCAGAAGTTCCGGAGGCCTGGACTTGTAATTGGTGTCTGGGAGGTGGTGGGGGGCAGCCTTGGGGACTGAGTTTCCAACCAGTGAGCTCCCAACCTGTGCTGAATTGGAGGACGCCTAGCTGGTGTCCACTGTGTGATGTGTGAGGACAAACTCCCCTATATTTGGGTCACAGAAGTCTTCAATTTTGATGATTATTTATATTCTATTGTATATTTACATGTCTTTATAGAATATATTTTTCCATTCTGTTTCCTTGTTACATTGCTTCCTTTTGATAACAATGTCAGAGGAGGAAACGTCTGGGTGAGTTGGTTTGTGCATTTGTGAATTGAGCCTGCCCTCCAGTGGTGAATATAGAAACTGCAGACACACACACAGCATGGTACAAGCTTAGGACATGATAGGTTAAGCACGATTCTCCCAGTCATTTCTCCTTGTCTCTGCTAATTGCAACTTCCAGCTCCAAGACAAGAAACCATTTCTGGAAAACAGTTCCTTTAATCCCAAAGTGCACTTACCTTTGACTTTGTTGAGAGGAAGAGAGAAAGCAAATGGAGAGTGGGGTTAAATGGGTAAAGATGTCGGTGGAGAGAGAGTCAGTGCCAAGTTTTAGGTTCCCCTTTCTGCCCTAAACCCTCCTGATATGGTTTGGCTGTGACCCACCCAAATCTCATCTCCAGTTGTAGCTCCCATAATTCCCACGTGTTGTGCGAGGAGCCCAGTGGGAGATAATTGAATCGTGACGGTGGTTTCCCCCATACTGTTCTTGTGGTAGTGAATAATTCTCACGAGATCTGATTTTTATAAGGGGAAACCCCTTTCACTTGGTTCTCATTCTTTCTTGTCTGCTGCCATATAAGATGTGCCTTTCCCCTTCCGCCGTGATTGTGAGGCCTCCCCTGCCATGTGGAGTTATGAGTCCATTAAACCTTTTTACTTTATAAATTACCCAGTCTCGGGTATGTCTTTATTAGCAGCATCAGAACCGATTAATAATACACCTCCCTTACTTCTGCTATCTCCACGAACCGAGGGTGTCGGCAGATGCCTGTCTGTCCAAAACTTCCACCTACTACCAAACTTTTCCCACCGCCAAACTCCACCCACCACTGCCTGTGCTGCCCGAACAGTCATTCCCTCACTCCATTCCTTGTAAGCACACAGAACTCAAATTCGCCAAGCTCATTATCTTTTCCCAAAAACTCATTCCTTCCCCGGGGCTTGCTCTCTCAGCAAATGGTACTATCTAGTCAGCCCATGACCTAGACATCTCACTGTCCCAGGGCGCTCCCATCTGACCAGCAGGAGTCCAGCCCAGGAACCACGTGACTGTCCCCAGTTTCCCCATACCTCTCTTTTGCCACTATTAGGAAAGCCCTAAATGATCTTTCTGTCCCTATGCCTCTCCCATATGCATCCCTCATTCTGTTCTCTAGGTTACTATCCAATCGACTTTGTGCAAATCTGTGTTCGTTCTTGACTTTTTTAGTGAACCATATTAGACAATGCAGCTAGGCATAATTTAAGGGGGGGGGACAAAATATTCCTCACAATATGTATGAGATCAACCAAAAAGTGAAAATGTAGGTGATAAATGTTTGTATGACATAGATGCATGTGTGTATGTGCTGTACATATGCACACACAGACTCATACATAGGTGCATCAGAGTGGAAAAGACCTTTCTTAAGATAATACAAATACAGAACCCATAAGGAGAAGATCAATAAACTTGACTACAGACCAATTTTAAAATTTAATAAAGAAAAATTATATAATAAAGGTATGTGAGGGATTTCTTGGCCAAATATCAAAAGATATGTCCTTTCCTTTGGTACATTTTAGCATAAATATATGGCAATTTAAAAAAACAGAATTCTGAAAGGCATCAGTCAAAATCTAGTATTCAAATGATTACTATCTATGCAAATTATTATTAAGCAATAATCAGTTGTCACAAAAGCTGCTTTCTCCAACTTCTGCTCAGAGGGGCTCTTTCTTTTCATAGATATGTCTGAATGATGGAGCCCTCCTTGCCCCCATCTTAAGAAAGACCAACAGAGAGGTTTGTCCACCACCCAAGCCCCCAAGGATGAGAACGGTTTCTTCTTACCCAACAGTGAAGTTACCCAACCCCCTTTTAGATTCAAGTAGATAAGGAGGATGAGATGAAATTATAGCTCTTCTTACTAGGCTCACTTAAACTTGAGCTTTCTTTATTTTCTAACAGTGATATTACAGAGTAATAATTCCTCAACGAGCAAAAGACTTCAGAAATTTGGAGTATATCTTTTTCTTCTGTTATTTTCTCTTCTTATAACTTGAGTAAATTTATTTTTCAGAATGAAATTGTTCAAGATTTACTCTAAGAACGAAAAATGACAGTCTATGAAGACTGTCTCTCCAGGGAAAAAAAGACTGTCAAATGTATAATAAGGCAAAGAAATGTAAAAGGCCAATCCCGCATGCCCTGGCCATGCAGGATTTTTCCATAAAGAGTCTCCTCTCACAAATCCCAAATTGTCAGCTTGAATAACAACCTCTCCATGAGCCCTGAAGGCCCCA
This sequence comes from Piliocolobus tephrosceles, assembly GCF_002776525.5. Lineage (NCBI taxonomy): Eukaryota > Metazoa > Chordata > Mammalia > Primates > Cercopithecidae > Piliocolobus > Piliocolobus tephrosceles. Next base: position 29,481,172 of record NC_045440.1, on the reverse strand, counting down.
GGAGAGGTCTGACCTGACTTAACTACCCACAGACGTAACACTGAGAAGATAAAACACAGGAGAGCCCAGAACAGGGAAACCTTTGACATCAAACTGAAAGGACAAAGCTTAGTAAAAAGCTCTGTAGGAGCCGGGGACAGGAAACTATGCCACGCTTGAGCGGTGACCTCTGGGTAACTTAACCTCTCCTGACAGAAACACTTGATCCCAACAAGATGAGCCCCTCCCTGAAAGCAGGAATGGTGGAGGAGAAATTCGCCTCATAACAGCAAAAATTACAATGGAGAAGCCTTCCCTTCACCACTGCCACCAGTAGCACCTCCCAGTTCTCACACACATACACACACACCCACAGCCTTTCCTCTTTTACCTCAGCACCATAACAACCAAATTCAACATGGCTGCCTCTCTTAGGGGAGGAAGCCCACAGCATTTCAGGGAACTCTTGCTTCCTCTTTCAACCAACCTCTCCATCCATACCTAATCCTGATTTCTTGGGCTCATGTCGTTGAGATTTGTGTACCTAAAGGCTCTGAAGTGACCTAAATTGAATGTTTACTAAATTAACTTCAAGGCCAAACTGCACACTGAGCCAAAACTCAGCCTACCTCTTTCCCATCTCAAATCATGCCCTGCTGCATGGTCTAATCTACCTCACCAAAAAGTCTGCAAGGAACACAAAGAACATTTTTAAACCCCCAAATCCTTCAGCAACTATACAACAAAATGTACCAAATTGAAACAGTATAAAGCCCTCCAAGTCATAAGTGAATAGAGAGAAATCAGACTCCAGAAATAAGTCTTCTTATATATTATAGCTGAAAAAAAATTAATCCCAAAACTTTCCCCCTCTCCAAAATTCTTATTCTGCTTAGCCTTAGACAGGGGGTCTCATAATGATGCCTGGGAGGGTCAGGCCTCTGTTTCAGGAGACACAGCCTGAAATGTCACAAAACAAGTGCCTTCATCACTTCCCAAGTTGAATTAACCAAACTCAAGTCTCTCCCTTAAACTGTCCAAAGAATCAAAGTAAATAGAAAAATAAGACAGCAAGCCCTACCACCCCAGGCACAAACTGTAGAGAACACAAACAAGTAACCAAACCGCACTGTAGTTACTCCAAACAAATTATCTTCCCAAAATCTGGTATTTAACACAATCCAGAATCACATTAGGAGAAACATACCATAAAAAACTAACAGTGGCCAGGCACAGTGGCTCACACCTGTAATGCCAGCACTTTGGGAGGCTGAGGCAGGAAGATGACTTGAGCCCAGGAGTTCAAGACCAGTCTAGACAAGAAGGAGAGATCCTAACTCTACAAAAAAAAAAAAAAAAAAAATTAAAGCTAATTGTGATGGAATGCACATCTTTTGCGAGGAAGAATAATTCACCTGTACATACTGCACCCTCTCCCAGAAGGACATTTGAAACACCTCTGCCTTCTAACAAAATACAGACTTTTTTTTTAAGGTGGTGCCCCCAAGTCTCCAGGTCCTCTCTGAAACTTCCCTGTCCCAGCAATGCCCACCTTATCTATTTTAAAGTTTTTGTTTTGTTTTTTTTTTTTTTTTTTTTTGAGACAGATCCTTGCTGTATCGCCTAGGCTGGAGTGCAGTGGCGCAATGTCGGCTCACTGCAACGTCCGCCTCCCAGGTTCAAGCAATTCTCCCTGCCTCAGCCTCTCCAGTAGCTGGGATTACAGTTACCCACCACCACGCCCAGCTAATTTTTGCACTTTTTAGTAGAGATGGCGTTTTGCCATGTTGGCCAGGCTGACCTTGAACTCCTACCCTCAGGTAATCCTCACACCTCGGCCTACCAAAGTGCTGGGATTAGAGGTATGAGCCACCACACCAGGCCTATTTTAAAGTCTTTTAATGTCTAGTTTCCCTTTCCCTTTGAGCCTTGTGCTCATGCCACCTTCATACCTAACTGGTTCAGAATTCAGACAGGGAACAGTGACACTGATAAATGGGATGGCCTTCAAACAACAATCTATTAACCATGATAAGATCCCCCTTCCCAAGCCCCATCTGTAAAGAAACACAGAGATGACATATTTCATATCTGTCTGACCTGCCTTATAAGATCTCAACTTGTCTCCTAAGAAAATTTTTTCCTTCCTCCAGCTCAATTAACAACCTTTCTTTAGTTTTCCTTTTGCTTCCCAAGTATTTCCATTCTAAAGTCAAACCTAAAGCCTGATTTTTAAACCGTTCTATTTCTCCTTCAGATTCAAGACAAACCTGATTCTTCCATTTCCTTTCATTTCCTTCTAAGTTTTAGAGTTTAGAGTAATTCCAACGAATTTATTCTCGGCAGGGCATCATGGCTCATGCCTGTAATCCCAGCACTTTGGGAGGCTGAGGAGAAAGGATTGCTTGAAGCCAGGAGTTCAAGACAAGCCTGGGCATCACAACAAGACGTTCTCTATACAAAAAATAAAAACATTAGCCAGGCCTGGTGGCAAGCACCTATAGTCCTAGCTACTTGAGAGGCTGCAGTGGGAGGATCACTTGAGTCCAAGAGTTTGAGGCAGCAATGAGCTATGATGGCACCACTGCACTCCAGCCTGGGCAACCGAGCAAGACTCTGCCTCTTAAAACAAAAAAGTTTAATTTTAATTTTAAAAAATTTACTCTCAACTTCAGCATGAAAAGATGAGGTAACCCCTACACTTCGATGACCTTCAGTGACCCTTGAGTTTATAACATTTGACACAAAACAATTGTAAAATGCAATGGTGACAGTAATTAAAGGAAATATGTGGGTTGTATGAGACCCAGCATCTCAAGGGATAATTCTTTGCTCCACAAATCAGTTTGTACATAGTTTTTTCCTCTACAATTGATGGATCTCTTAAGCATATTTATAGTGTCTCCCCTCAAAGAAAAGCTCAATATCTTCCCTTTTTTTATTTCCACCGTTAAGCATAATATCCTACATGTTGAAAAGGCTGTGTGGGGTCAAGCGTGGTGGCTCATGCCTATAATCCCAGCACTTTGGGAGGCGGAGGCAGGT
>NC_045440.1:29467993-29478138 GCF_002776525.5 Piliocolobus tephrosceles | reverse complement strand
GGTGGCTCATGCCTATAATCCCAGCACTTTGGGAGGCGGAGGCAGGTAGATCACTTGAGTTCAGGAGTTCAAGAACAGCCTGGCCAACATGGCAAAACCTTGTCTCTACTAAAAATACAAAAATTAGCCAAGTATGGTGGCAGGTACCTGTAATCCCAGCTACTTGGGAGGCTGAGACAGGAGAATTGCTTGAACCCAGAAGGCAGGTTGCAGTGAGCGAAGGCCATGCCACTGCACTCAAGACTGGGCGACAGACTGAGACTCCGTCTAAAAAAAAAAAAAAAAGGCTCTGTGGACCAGGCATGGCGGCTCAAAGCAGGACTACAGGTGTGAGCCGCCACGCCAAGTCCATAGCACTTTGGGAGGCTGAGGTAGGAGGATCACTTGAGTACAGGAAGTTGAGGCTAAAGTGAGCTATGATAGTGCCACTGCGCTTCAGCCAGGGTGACAGAGCAAGGCCCTGTCTCAAAAAAATAAAACAGGAAAAAGAAAGGGCTCTGTGATGTGGGAAGCACCCCTATGCCTCCTAACAACAACTGAAATCTGAGCCCTATATTCTGTTGTAACCAATTCTCCCTGCACTTGTCTCTGAGCCGAGAGCAGGGTCTGGTTTCTGCCCAGACAGTAAGTGGTTGCATAACTCTGGAAGGTGCTTTCACCTCAGCAGGACTCGCTTGCCTCAGGTATAAAATGAGGGGATGGAACTTGAGCTATCTCCGACATCTCTTCCAGCTCTGTGTTGTCAGAATAATTCCTCTTCCATCTTTTAAAGCAGTGGGTTTTTTGTTTTGTTTTGTTTTGAAGAGTCTCACTCTGTCACCAGGCTAGAGTGCAGTGGTGAGATTTCAGCTCACTGCAACCTCTGCCTCCCGGATTCAAGCGATTCTCCTGCCTCACCATCCCGAGTAGCTGGGACTACAGGCGTTCACCACCAGACCCACCTAATTTTTTTATTTTTAGTACAGACAGGGTTTCACCATATTGGCCAGGCTGGTCTTGAACTCCTAACCTCAAGTGATCCACCTGCCTCAGCCTCCTGAAGTGCTAGGATTATAGGCATGAGCCACCATACCCAACCAGAAGTGTGCATTTTGACAGTTAAGATATTACACCTGTGGGAAGAATATAAGTCATTGTGCAATTCACATATAAGAACTAACTTATTGATTGTTCACGTAGAGCAGTTAGCAGAGCTTCAAAAAGTACGTATGTCATTAGACAGGGAAATATTGAGTTTAAAGTAGGAAAAAGTGGTTCATGAATCTACCCTTCACTAGAATTGTGGGCAGGCAGCAGGCAGCCTGAGGCACCCAGTGCTTCAGAAGACTTAGCCAAAGAGTCAGAGGCTCTCAGGGGAAAGTGACGTGGAGAACTGGGCCATCCTCATGCTTGGCACAAGTCTACCAAGGGGCAGCCTTAGTTCAGCAAAGAAGAGGGAGTCGAACTGACTATTTACCTCTGACATGACCCCAGAAACTAGCATTTGCAGATTCCCTTCCTTTTTTCCGTAGGTAGGTCAGTAAGTCTTTCATAACTGTGCTTTTCTGTCTTGGGTTCCTGCACTTTATTGGATCTGACTGTTGCCTTTAATAATTCAGCCCACAGTGGCATCCTCACACAGCTGGGTTCTCTCTAAGTGTTCTATAAATGGGCATCCTAATATCTATGAGGCTTCTCAGAGCACATCTGCTTCCCTGGATTTTCAAACACCCCACCTTGGTGAGAATGCCCTCTCTTCCAATAAAGGACTAGGTGTCACGGCATTTCAAAAATACAAGTCCTGGACACACACAGCACACTGTTGGTTCAGGATATCAAATGGGCTACTGGGGAGAAAAGCTATTAGGGACAGCTGGCGGGCCTGATTCTATAAAAGCAGGGTTAATGGCACATTTATCCAACAGCTAAGATCAGGAATTAAACCTTAATACTCTATAAGAAGAGCAAACAGGAACTCGATCAGGCTTAAAGAAAAATTGTGTTTCACTGAGAAGTGAAAAATAAATCAATTCTTCAATCACATTCACAAAGGTTCCCAGGGAGAAAGTCCAGCGGTTTTTTTCTCCTATAGGCCCAAATTGTACTCACTGTACTCAACATGCACAAACACACAGACATGGACACGCACATTCACATACACACACACCTGTAAAATATTTAAATCCCACCAATTTCATTTACATACTTAATTATTATACCAGTCAACACTTTAGCTGCTGATAAATGCACAAAGTTGTGTTTCAAATTTTTTTTATTCTATTTCTTCTTGCAACATTTCTTCTTGAGCACACTGAATGGTGTTTTTGTTTTGGTTTGGTTTGGTTTTTTGAGACAGTCTCTCTCTGTCACTCAGGCTGGAGTGCAGTGAAGTGATCACGGCTCACTGCAGCCTCAACCTCTTGGCTCAAGTAATCCTCCCACCTCAGCCTCCTAAGTAGCTGGGACTACCAGTGCAGCACCATACCCAGCTAATTTTTATATTTTTATACAGATTAGGCCTCACTCTGCTGCCCTGGCTGGTCTGGAACTCCTGGGCTCAACAATCCTCCTACCTCAGACTTCCAAAGTGCTAAGATGACAGGCGTGAGCCACTGTGCCCCACTGAGTGGTGTTTTTTTTTTTTTTTTTTTTTTTTTTTTTTTTTTTAAATGGTTTATTTTTTCAAATAAATTTTTAAAATTTTTAAATGAGTTTGAGCCATATGTATGCATAAGAAACTAAACGTTTAAGTAATACAAGATATTAGTTGCTTCTTGGATCATAAATACAATCTATTGATTTTATTTATTTATCTTACCTCCCGCAATTCTAACAAGTCTCCAGAGTGGTGTTTTATTAACCTCACTGAATACTCAAGTAATAGGTCCCTCATCTTCATCAATAAATCAGACCACATTTTTTCCATATAACCAATATCTCTCAATGTAGTGTCCTAGATTACTTCTTACAACCAAAATCTTCTCTGCAGAAGAGGTTTTCCATTAGCTTTAGACTTCATGTAGGGTTTTCCTAAAACTCTGATGGAAACTCCAAGACAAATATAGAAGGTGTCTTTCTCCATGTAGGAGATGGAGTCACTTGGAAGAGATACCTGTTAGATGAGAATCTTCATATGGAGGCTTTGACTGTGAGACAGGGGAAAGGGAAAATGCTGAACACAACACTCTAAGAGCCCCTCAAAGCAATAAACCCTCTAAACATAAAAAGTCACACAATCGGGCCAGGCACAGTGGCTCACGCCTGTAATCCCAGCACTTTGGGAGGCTGAAGCAGGCAGATCATGAGGTCAGGAGTTCAAGACCAGCCTGACCAACATGGTGAAACCCCATCTCTACTAAAAATACAAAATTTAGTCAGGCTTGGTGGCCATCACCTGTAATCCCAGCTACTCAGGAGGCTGAGGCAGGAGAATCACTTGATGCCAGGAGGCGCAGGTTGCAGTGAGCTGAGATCTCGCCACTGCACTCCAGCCTGGGTGACAGAGCAAGACTGTCTCAAACAAAGGTCGCACAACCATGTGCAAATAACCAGAACACACACAGAAATAATCCTACACCAACTCTTACCCAATCGCACATCCATCCACCACCTCAACTCCTTCCTCACGTCCCATCCGGTTGCAAAGATGTGACTGCCATCTGGTATGAAAAGACAATTACGATCTTGATTCCTCCTAGTACCTTCATACAGCTGAGTTCCTTACACGTTTTCCATGAGTAACACAGAGATATCCATGGGCCTCTTCCAGTCACTCACAGGCAACTCCCTCAACCATTGCACATCACTGCAAAACACTCAGGACTTGACTTCACTCACTTCCTAGTAAGCCAATCACATGCTAGAGGTAGGATCTTTAAGCCTGCTTATGAAAATAACACCATGGTTTGAACTATTCTTGACGGAGGAGCCCAGGAAAAGTAACCTCCTTTATAACCTATTAACTAGTTAACATAAAATTTGCATTTTAGGTATCATAGGATTAGGTATAAAACAATGAAGTTAATATTTAAACATTGATGCTCTTACAATCATAAGTAATCTGACCACCTTTTTTTAAAAAAAAAAGTCCCTCAGGCTTGAATGCAGTGGCGCCATCATAGCTCACCACAGCCTTGAACCCCTGTCCTCAAGGAATCTTCCCACTCATACCCCGAACTAGCTTGGAGTACAGGTACATGCCACCATGCCTAACTACAGGGATTCACTACATTGTCCAGGCTGGTCTCAAATGCCTGGGCTCATGTGACCCACCCTCCTCAGCTTCCCAAAGTGCTGGAACTACAGGTATGAGCCACCACGCCCAGCCATTTCTTTTCTTTTGGCTTATAAGTACACACCTTATCTTTTTACAAAATGACTAGCAGACAAGAAGTAACTCTTAAGCTATAGGTTAGTTATATCTGCATGCATGTAAATCAAGTTGCAAATAATGAAATCATTTTAGGTGCTCTTACAAGGTTTTTTTTGAAAGCAAACACCTATAATTTGTGATACAATGATGCCCCTAAATTTATACCATTGATAAATTTCTATCTTTATTTGCTAAGATGTTATTTTAAAGTGAAACCTGCTTGTATCAACTAAAAAATAAGAACTAATCATGAACTAGGACCTCTGACAACAAAAGAAAATTCATCTCTCTTATCCTCCACTGCTGGCAGTCATCTCAGAGAAAATGTTTTTGGATTTTAGGTGTAAGAAAATATAGGGAGGCCAAAGCAGGAGGATCGCTTGAGGCCAGGGGTTCCAGACCAGCCTGGGCAACATAGCAAGACCTTGTTTCCACAAAGAAAAACTTTTTAATTAGCTAGGTGTGGTGGCATCCAACTGTAATCTCAGCTACTGAGGCGGCTACAGCAGGAGGATCACTTGACCTAAGAAGTTCAAGGGTGCAATGAGCTAGGATCACACCACTGCACTCCAGCCTGGGCAACAGAGCAAGACCCTGTCAAAAAAAAAAAAAGAAAGAAAGAAAGAGAGAAAGAGAGAAAAGAAGAAAGAAAGAAAGAAAGAAAGAAAGAAAAAGAAAGAAAGAAACTATAGGTAACTCTACTTTTTGCAACTAAAGATACAATAGGAACTTCCCCTGGAGAGCTTCATCATAGCAACACTCCACCAGCAGAAACACCCACCATTCTGAGCCTCAAGGAAACTGAGAAAGACCTGAAAGATAGTTTCCACCTTGTTGCTACAAAAGGCTAAAAAAAAATAAATAAAAATATAAAGCAAAGTTCTGGATCTTTGCTCTTAAAGCAAAGATCTTGGCCTCTTAAAAAGAAGCTTCTTAAGACGTTTGCCCAGTTTAAAACTTTTAATAGTAAATGTTATTTAAAGCTATTTTAGGCCAGGTGCAGTGACTCACACCTGTAATACCAGCACTTTGTGGGGCTAAGGCGATCATATTCCTTGAGTTGAAGAGTTCAAGACCAGCCTGGGCAGCATGGCAAAACCCCGTATCTATAGAATATACAAAAACTAGCCAGGTGTGGTGGCACATGCCTGTAGTCCCAGCTGCTTGGGAGGCTAATGTGGGAGGATCACTTTGAGCCCAGGATGTCAAGGCTGAGTGAGCCATGGTTGTGTCACTGCACTCCAGCCTCAGCAACAAAGTAAGACCCTACTTCAAAAAATAGTAATAAAATAAAAATAAAGCTATTTTAGAGCACTGTCAGAAGGAATAAAGCTACTGTTTTCACTGCTGCAACTGTCAGAGGCGTTCGAACCAGAGCGACTCCATTTTGAGTGAGGGCTAGGAAAATGAGACTGAGATTTGCTGGGCTGCGTTCCCAGAAAATCAGATATTCCTAGTCTCTAGATGTTTATGGTTAAGGGAACAAATTTATAATGTTTACTACAACAGACCCAGACTTGGGAGTGTCCAGATATTTCGATATCTGGAGAACAAAAGCATTCCTAATTTTGCTTTAAAGATAATAATATCGATTCTTATACAATGCAGTAATTAAGAAAAGTAATCCTTTATCACATCACCCTTGCAGCAGAACACATCTCCCCATATATACGAGTATTGTACCTAAGGTGGACGCGTTCCTCCTCTTACTTTCAGGAACGTCCTACTCTGTCTATGGAGTAGCTGTCCTTTCACCACTTTACTTCCTTAATAAACTTGCTTTTACTTTGCATTGCTGACTCACCTTGAATTCTTTCTTGTGTGAGATCCAAGAACCCCCTCTTGGGGTCTGGATCAGGTCCCCTTTTCCTGTAACACAACTGCTGTTCTGAAGCAACAAGCAGGGGTAGCTGAAGGTGACCTCGAACCGTGTGTTGCTTGAGATCACAGGTTCTGGCTTTGTAAGGCATGGCATGTTAAACCTTACAGCAGATGGCCTGGGCAGTGTCACATCTGCTGAAGACTTTTCCAGTCATCAGTTCCGAGACCAAAGTATCCATCCAAGAAATGTAAGTTCCAACGCTCTTGGGAAGTGAACCTTCTGGTGACCCTCAGCAGGTGCCAAAATGGACGTTTGTTCTGCGGACAGATTCTCTTCTCATTGCTTTCCTCATGACCTTACCAGGAGAGAGTTTGGAGTTTGGATTGATACATACAAGCTATTGAACAAACGGTGGGTTTCAAAGACGTGGAGGTTGGTGACTTACCACTATTTGAGAGAACATTAGTCTATGCTACATAAACACCCTGGAAAATAGGAGACATCCACAAAGAACCCCAAGAAACAAGCATTAAAAGGCAGAAGCCTGCTTCTCCCCAAGAAGTGGGAACTTGTTTGAAAGACAGTGAGTCGTTCAGAAATAAAGATGACTTTCAGATGGAGCCTGAGGGGTTCCCCTGGAATCTGCTTAAAAAAACTTGAGTGGGCCAGGCGCGGTGGCTCACACCTGTAATCCCAGCACTTTGGGAGGCCGAGGCGGGCGGATCACAAGGTCAGGAGATCAAGATCATCCTGGCTAACACGGTGAAACCCTCGTCTCTACTAAAAACACAAAAAAATTAGCCAGGTGTGGTGGCAGGCGCCTGTAGTTCCAGCTACTCGGGAGGCTGAGACAGGAGAACGGCCTGAACCCGGGAGGCAGAGCTTGCAGTGAGCCGAGATTGCGTCACTACACTCCAGCCTGGGCAACCGAGTAAGACTCTGTCTCAAAAAAAAAAAAAGAAAGCAAGCTTGAGTGCCTTAAAAGTGGCCCCAGAAAGGGGAGTGAGTCACTCATTTTCTCATAGATTAAGCATAAGGTAAGCCCTGGCAGGCACCATTTATCATGACAAAAGGCAAGAAAGCCTCTGCTAATTACAGCCCTAGGAGGGAGGCAGCACTCCCTGCCTCTATACTGGGCTGTCACACAAGTGAATCAGCCTCTGCTGTAGCCACCCTGGGAAGCAGCTCAGGACCCCCCGGAATCAGCACTATCTGGAATAGCCTAAGACCAAACGGTGACCAAAGTATGCCCCTCGTATCCCCACAAAGTGCCCTTTCCCTCCTGCTTTTGGCTCCTGAGCAGAATCAGAACAGTAGCTCCTCTCACCTGAGATACAGGGATTTTCTAGTTTGCCTTATTGCTAGGACATTTTCAGGGAAGAAAAAAAAATCACCTAACTTCCACCTCTATACACTTCACAAGAACAGCTCCAATCCCAATCCACTTCTCTAGCCTGGAACTCACTCCTGAATTCCCAATTCTCTCTCCTGTTTCCAAAGGCAGTCTCTTCTACATTGCTATCTGGATATCTTTTGGTGGGGGAGGGTTGTTGAGGTTTGTTTGTTTTGTTTTGTTTTTGTAGAGACAGGGTCTCCCTATGTTGCCCAGGCTGGCCTCGAACTTCCAGGCTCAAGTGATCGTCCGCCTCAGCCTCCCAAAGTGCTGAGACTACAGACATGAGCCACTGCACATGCAGTCAAAAATCCACATGTAATTTTTGACTCTCCAAAAACCTAACTACTAGTAGTCCTACTAGAAGCCCTATTAATAACATGAACAGTCCATTAACATATTTTGTGTGTTGTATGTATTATATATTGTGTTACTACAATAAAGCAAGCTAGAAAAAAGAAAATGTTACTAAGAAAATCCTAAGAAAGAGAACATGTATTCAGCATTCATTAAGTGGAAGTAATCATCCTAAAGGTCTTCATCCTCATTGTCTTCACACTGAGTATGCAGAAGAGGAACAGGAAGAGGGGTCGGTTTTGCTGTCTCGGGGTGACAGAGGCAGAAGGAAACTCAAGTAGGAGTGGACTCTCACAGTTCAAGCTTGTGTTGTTCAAGGGTCAACCATTTATCATAAATCTGGAAGAAATTTGACACTGATTTCTACCAGGCAGGCCAGCACTTGACACCATGTTGCAGTTAGGGTCTAGGCTGGTTATCTTCCACTTGTTCTATTATATTTACTCTCAATCTTTCCCCACAGCAATTGAGCTCAGGAGATTGACCCCCGTGAGACAACATCAATGGGATCCTTTGCCTTCTGGCTTGTGAGATGACGTGACCAATGGAAGGCACTGGGGAGTAACAGGGGAGAGGAATAAAGTTAAGGGGTTTGTCACTGCATGTTCTCACTCATAAGTGGGAGTTAAACTATGAAAACACATAGACACAGGGAGGGGAACATCACATACCGAGGCCTGTCGGGGGATGGAGGGCAAGGGGAGGGAGAGCATTAGGATAAATACCTAATGTATGCGGGGCTTAGAAACTAGATGATGGGTTGATAGGTGCAGCAAACCACCATGGCACATGTATACCTATGTGACAAAGCTGCATATTCAGCACATGGATCCCAGAACTTAAAGTAAAATTAAATAAAAATAAAAAAAGAAAGATGGACAAAGGGCCCTAGGCAGTTAATTAGCACAAATAAAATACACACTGCCAATAAACAGAAAGAAAGAGAGAAAGAAAGAAAGAAAGAAAGAAAGAAAGAAAGAAAGAAAGAAAGAAAGAAAGAAAGAAAGAAAGAAAGAGAGAGAGAAAGAGAGAAAGAAAGAGAGAGAGAGAGAAAGAGAAAGAGGAAAAGGGGAGGAGAGGGGAGGGGAGGGGAGGCAGAAAGGAAGGAAGGAAAAGAGGAGAGGAAAAAACAAAAACGAGAAAGGTCAGAGGGTTTATTTTCCCTGCTCCCTCCTTTGAGTAGCTTCCTCCTTCTCCCAAAGGCCAGTCTTTGACAGGCAGGTGTCTGCCCAGAGCTTCCCTCTCCAGATCCAGGACCATCCTCCCCTTGCCTTTTCCAGCCGGTGCTGTCAACTCCCCACAGTTACTAACCCGCAGTCCTATATTAGCATCAGCTAGCTTCCTCAAACCTTACCTGCACCTCTAGACATGGTCCCCTATTAAATCCTCTTCCAAATAACTAGTTTGGACATGCCATTTGTTTCTTGACAGGACCCTGACTGATAAGAGTCATTGTTGCCTGGAGTGAAACCAGGAAAAAGACTTTCAAAACAGGATTCTGGGTTGAGCTTATCATACATATTTGAGAAGTTCGCAAATAACCTCCTTGTTAACCTCCTTGTTAAAAGGAAGTGGGGTTCTAGTAACCCATGGCATGTGTTGTCATCACCGTTACTCAGATTATCACAGGTAGGGATGGGATGAACTGCAGGCAGGAGGCAAGTTGCTGAAAAATAAACTGTCTGGGATATATCATTGCTATGGCAACAACAGTACTTATAAAACATGTAGGGTTGATTATAAAGATTATGGGGCCAGTTGGCTTTTTCTGATTTCCCTAGAGAGGATATCTAGGGGAAAGAAGAAATTGGGGTTGGTAATCATTCAACTCAAAACAAACATAGAAAACCAGGCCAGGCACAGTGACTCACACCTGTAATCCCAATACCTTGGGAAGGCAGGAGGTTCACTTGAGCCCAGGAGTTCAAAACCAGCCTAGGCAACATAGACCCTGGCTCTACAAAAAATAAAAATGTTTTTAATTAGTGAGGTGTGGTGGTGCACACCTGTGGTCCCAGTTATTCAGGAGGCTGAAGTGGGAGGATTGTTTGAGCCCAAGAATTCGAGGCTGCAGTGAGCCATGATTGTACCACTGCACTCCAGCCTGGGTGGCAGAGCAAGACTCTGTCTCGGAAGGAGGGAAGAAAGGAAGGAAGGAAGGAAGGAAGGAAGGAAGGAAGGAAGGAAGGAAGGAAGGAAGGAAGGAGGGAGGGAAGGAGGGA
>NC_045440.1:29435426-29467893 GCF_002776525.5 Piliocolobus tephrosceles | reverse complement strand
AAGGAAGGAAGGAAGGAAGGAAGGAAGGAAGGAAGGAAGGAAGGAAGGAAGGAAGGAAGGAAGGAAGGAGGGAAGGAGGGAAGGAGGGAAGGAGGGAGGGAGGCAGGGAGGGAGGGAGGGAGGGAGGGAGGATGGATGGATGGATGTTGGTTAAGAGTCCTTTGTCTTACGCAGTAACAGAATGAATAGCTGAAGCCTGAGAGCAAGCCTGTTTTTAGGAGATGTAGAGTTGAAAAACCCACTAAGTGCTTAGCAATGTAATGTCTGTTCACCAAGATAAGGGTATTGGCTGGTGATGAAGGAGGGGGAGCTTGAGATAGGGAGGAGGTCATCTGAGCAATCAGAAATGAGTTTGAGTGCTTTGAACTCCCACATCTCTTTGAAACTTCCTTAAAATTGGAATCAATCCCTCTCCACTCTGAGTTTTGCTGCCTTTTTCCTGGGGGAGAAAAAAAAGTTTCAATGATAGTACCGGGGTAGTTGCTTCAAAAATGAATGTTTCTTATGCTCAGGACCTGGCCAGACCCTCAACCATTCTTGTCTCCAAGTTCATGATGAGAGTTTGATCCTAACAGAGACAAGACAAAGAAGTGCAATGTCCCCTACAGGATTCTGAAGGGTATGTATGAGAGTGATTTGAAGGGCATGGCACCAAGAAACTGAAATATATAAAGCTTGTCGGACTGCATGTATTGATATGGGTACGTGTAACCCAGAATTAGAATTGAATAAACTGGCTTCAGTGCCAGGGAGTACTGTTACCAATCTACTGGATTGGTTAACTGAAGCCTGGACTCAACAGTGAGAAGCAGTCAGTGAGGTTAACATGCTAAAAATCCTCTGGTTTACTGCAGAAGAAGGAATTCAAAATCTCAGTGAGGTGGAGATGTTACAACCTACATAGCCCCTCCTACCCTTACCCACTACAAGCAACCTACATAGCCCCTCCTACCCTTACCCACTAGATCTACTATGAGCAACCTACATAGCCCCTCCTACCCATACCCACTAGAAGGACCTGAGGACACTGCCTTCACCAAGACATTAGGAAATTAAGTAATTCATTGATGAGAGGGGAAGACATTTGTTGGTGGGAAAGGCAGTAATCAGCATCTTTTAAAGGTCTGCAGCAGCTCTTCTCCATAAGCCGATGATGACAGAGGGAAACGCTGCAGAACAACCAATGCTCCCTGGCTTTGGTGGGGAAAATGGGACCCCAGTGTACTGGAGGACAGGCGGCAACCCTGACCACCACAGGCGAGGGCGGCACAATGATCACTAAAGTCACAAGAACTAAGTTGTTATCGGAGGGTTTAGACTCACAGGATTCAGGGGTTATCTAATAGATCGTGGAATCCCTGTCAATGAAAGGGGTGGACAGACTACAACGATGCTGCTTGGTAATTATAAATGGAAAAATTCCGGGTCTGCTAGGCAGAAACCTCACTCTAGCTGCTGCAGAAAGGAATTCAGGGCCTCTTAACCAGTTTCCACACCTAAGCGAGTTCACCTGGCTAGCCCAATGGCTCACACTTGTAATCTCTGTGTTTTGGGAGGCCGAGGGGTAGGAGGACCAGTTGGGCCCAGGAGTTTGAGGCTGCAGTGAGCTTTGATTACATCACTGCACTCCAGCCTGGGCAAGAGAGGGAGACCCTGACTCTAAAATACAAATACATAGTATATACACCCAAAACTCTTTGACTGAGCAAGAACTTTGAGGAAGGATCCTGCAATGCAGCCACAGATGTTCACCCTAAATCATCCCCCAGGGCCTTCCCAGAGGGTCCTACTGCCATTTAAGAGAATATCTGGATACTGGGGAGAGTGAAATACCTGACTTTCTGCGTTATTAGATACTGGCTGTGAAGACCAGAGACCCATTCTGTCTATGGTCATTTCCCCAACCCCAGAATGTAGACTGGGAATAGATATATTTAGCAATTGGTAGACTCCCTACTTTGCTCCTCTGGTCTGCAAAGTGAGGGCTATTTTGGTAGGAAGGGCAGATGGGAACTTCTGGAACCGCTTCAGCCTTTACTGAGATAATAAACCAAACACAATGCTACATCCCCATAATTGCAGCAGGAATTGCTGCCATCAAATATTTGAGAAATACAGTGATAATTATTTCATTGCTGTTTTGCTTTTAAAAATTATAAAAAACACATACCATAATTTACCATCATACCCAATTTTAAGCACAGTTAAGTCGTGTTATGTATATTCACATTGTGTGACGGATCTCCAGAACATTTTCATCTTGCAAAACTCAAAGTCTATACCCATAAACAACAACTCCCTATCTCCCCCTTTTCACAGTCCCTGGAAACCACCATTCTACTTTGTTTCTGTGAACTTGACTACTTTAGACACCCAGGGTGATAATTTTCAACACAACACCATTAAATGCATCTGTTTTCCCAATGCCAAAGCCAGCAAGGGCACAAAGATGACTACAGAATGTCACAAACAGTAGCAGATGGTGACGCAAACCACTGCTGCAATCCAAATGTGATATCTTCACTAGAGAAAAGTTACACAGCTCCTGGAAATTAGCATGCACTTAGCATTTTTTTCCATCCTTGTTAGCAATATAATCAGAGGTAGTTGCCTTCATGTAGTAGAAAGAACAGTATACCTTTACTATCTAGCCTCAGGGCTGTATCTATTTATAGACAGATATAGATACCAACATTCAATAGACAGGGAATAAAAAGACAAAGAAATTAAATGTGGAAAATACAATTTAGTAAAAAAAAAAAAAAAATGAAAGGATCAATCAGGAAATCTAAATCAGAAAAATAGAAATTCTTTGCAAAAAAGGAAATAGAAAATAAATTATCTCAAAGTATTTTTTCAGATTAAAGAACATGAATTTCTCAATTTAAAATATCCACAATTTTTCATCCACACCATGAATTTTTTAGGAAAACATACACTAAAACACATCATCATGAAATTTCAGAAGCCTGGGGATAAAGAGAAGATCTTAAAAGTCTCCAGAAGGACAAAACAGTTCAATACACAGGATCAGTAATGGGGATGGTCTCAGACTTCTCAAACTCACTGAATGCTAGAAGATAATGGAAACTTGCCTTCAAAACTTTAAGGTAAAAATAATTCTCATCCCTAGCCCCCAATGTGGCTATGTTTGGGGATGCAGCTTCTAAGAAAGTAATTGAGGTTAAATGAGGTCATTTACATAGAGCACTGATGTGACAGGATTAGTGCACTTCTAAGAAGAGACACCAGAGAGCTCACTCTTGCTATCTCTGTGCCTGTGTCCATTCATGGAAGAAAGGCTATGTGAGGACACAGCAAGAAGGCAGCCATCTGCAAGACAGGAAGAGAGCCCTCACCAGAAACAGAATCAGCTGGAACTTTGACCTTGGACTTCCAGCCTCCAGAACTGTGAGAAAATAAATAAATGTCTGTTGTTTAAAACACCCAGTCTGTGGTATTCTGTTAAGGCAGCCCAAGCTGACTAATGCAGAGTTGAAACTCATTCAAGTGTAAAAGTAGAATAAAAATATGTTCAAACATGCAAAATCTCAAATTAACCTGTGATATACCCTTATACGAAAAGTTTCAGGGGGATGTGCTTGATCAAGTGTAGCAGTAAACCAAGAAAGGGGAAGGCATGGAATCCAATTCAGGAAGAGGCAAAGGAAATTTCCACTGAGACAGTAGAAAGAAAACCAGTACTCAGACATCTTCTTGGAGATAACTCATCCAGGTTGGGGCAGGGGAATCTGGGGCTACAGAATGAATGTCACCAGTGGGGGAAATGAAAAGAGAGAGAGAAGGGAGAGAGGAAAAAGGGAGGGTAAGCGGGAAGGAGGGAGGGCAGGCAGGCAGGTTGGCCCACTATATTTTAATGTATTGTGGGGAAATTTATATTTTAACAGATACAGTTTGGGACTAAATTAAGTAGGTAAGGCCAAGCATGGTGGCTCACACCTGTAATCCCAGCACTTTGGGAGACTGAGGTGGGCAGATCACTTGAGGTCAGGAGTTCAAGACCAGCCTGGCCAACATGGTGAAACCCCCTCTCTACTAAAAATACAAAAATTAGCTGGGGGTTTTGGTGGATGCCTATAATCCCAGCTACTCAGGAGGCTGAGGCAGGAGAATCTCTCGAATCCAGGAGGCAGAGGTTGCAGTGAGCCAAGATCATGCCACTGCACTCCTGGGTGACAAAGCAAGACTCTACCTCAAAAAAAAATAATAATAATAATTTAATAGGTAAATAAAAAGAGGTTAAAAATGTAAAACAAACAGTACCCTTAATCTATAGAAAGCAAAAAGTTGAATAAAAGTAAATGGAATTATAATACACTACAAGGTACAGCAAGGCAAAGCAATGGATACTATTTACATGGTCATCATGACAAATACTGATTTATCAAATATGTAGTTATATTGGTAGAATAGGGTGTTACATGTGTGGAGGGGCGGGGGAAAAATGTAAAAGTATGAAATCCTACCTTCCATTGTGGAAATTGGTGGGAAGGAAGGAAGAAGAAATAGTGATGTCTATGCATTATTTAGAAATACGGGGGTAAATAGCAAAAAGAATAACTAAAAGAGTGAAAAAGAGAAGGTAAGGTAGAAAGCAGTCAGGCCTTGCCAAATGTTTTAATTTACATACTCTCGGCTTTTTTGTTTTTAAATGTAAAAATAATTATAATAGAGCACCAAAGAAAGAGAACCTTTCTTCAGAATTATCAATTTTTAATGGTAGAATCTAATCCTTCCTCTTTAAGTTCTAACAGGAACAACGTAGTTGATGGTAATTTTCTAAAAAGAGTAACTCTTTGAGTCCCAATGATTCTTTTACTTAAATAAGCAAGAAGTTTAGCTTTTAGGATTTTTTATTTCAGATATTAAAACATCAGCACAAACACTTGTTTTTTTTTTTTTTTTTTTTTTGGTTTTTCTTTTTTTTTTTGAGGCGGAGTCTCGCTTTGTCACCTGGACTGGAGTGCAGTGGCCGGATCTCAGCTCACTGCAAGCTCCGCCTCCCGGGTTTATGCCTTTCTCCTGCCTCAGCTTCCCGAGCAGCTGGGACTACAGGCACCCACCACCTCTCCCGGCTAGTTTTTGTATTTTTAGTAGAGACGGGGTTTCACCGTGTTAGCCAGGATGGTCTCAATCTCCTGACCTCGTGATCCGCCTGTCTCGGCCTCCCAAAGTGCTGGGATTACAGGCTTGAGCCACCGCGCCCGGCAATTTTTTTTTTTTTTAATGGGAAAAAAAGAAAAAGGAATTCCCTCTGGTGAATTGCATGGCTTTAAGGCCACAGATCAAGGGTGACAATAATATATACCTGGCCCTGCTATATATTGCTATCAGAAGGTGTTACTCAAGATCACCTACTCCAAAACAAAATCTGAGGTTTTGCTTCCATGTCTAAAAATCCCACATTGCCAGACAATTTGGTTACTGAGGGGTATTTAATATAATCACTTTACCTTGAAGTATTCATCAAAAGCTGATATTACTTTAATTTAGATGTCTTCTTTTTCCCATTTATATTGGAAAGACTAAGGATATCATGATG
This sequence comes from Piliocolobus tephrosceles, assembly GCF_002776525.5. Lineage (NCBI taxonomy): Eukaryota > Metazoa > Chordata > Mammalia > Primates > Cercopithecidae > Piliocolobus > Piliocolobus tephrosceles. The sequence continues at coordinate 29,462,330 of NC_045440.1, read as the reverse complement.
ATACTATACTGTATAGAAACTTGGAATTCATGGTCCCATTTGTTTCTGTATTGGAAAAACACCTGCATTGTTTAATTTTATAAATACAAAGAATAAAATTACATCAAAATAGAACAAACAATGTGCTTCATCCATGAAAACAACTTTTCTAAATTTGACATCTGGCTATGCCCACTGCAACTATCTAATAAAATCTATGTATCTTCCCCGAATTGGAAACCTAGAACACCACCCATCGGCAATTTGTAAGAGTGTAATCTCACTATTCTGCCACCCAGAATATTGATCATAAGCTCAGTATCAAAGCATGCTTTCATGGGTAATTGCTTGATGATGAAAAGATCATTATTTCCTGATGATCAGAGAACTAGATACCAGGGCCACATCACCTTTAATCCTCATAGAATGACAAACACTGAATTGTGTGGTGGCATTGTGCCAAACGCTTGCTTTGAAAGCTATAATAAGCAGCTACACAGAAGTCTTTATAATATCCATTTAACAAATTATTGATCAGCACATATTTGTTATAAACCTGATTCTGAAATATTTTTCTAAAAAATATATAAACAACTTGCTCTGGGATACCATTCATGTGTTTTCCCAATGTTCTGCATGCTATGATAAATTCTTAGGCAGTAAGAGTTGGCCCAACTCACGGTACCATCCACTCTCAGCCAGTGAGCAATAGCACACACCACACTGCACCACTGAGTCAATGAGAGTGCTATCAGTGTTGTTATTACATCTACCTTCTGTTCTAACAAACAATTTTGACTCATGACAAAAATTGTGCAAGAGGCAGTGCTCAACACTTCTGAAAGAAACAAAGGAAGAGTATCATGGTGGATGTTAAAGAGGCAATTTCAGACCAAGCATGGTGGCTTCTTCCTGTAATCCCAGTGCTGTGGGAGGATCTCGAGGCCAGGAGTTTAAGACCAGCCTGGGCAACATAGTAAGACTCCCATGTCTTCCAAAAATATATATCTATGTATATATATATTCGGGTGCAGTGGTGTGTGCCTGTAGTCCCAGTTACTCAGGAGGCTGAGGTGAGAGGATCCCTTGAGCCCAGGAATTTGAGACAGCAGTGAGCTATGTTCACACCACTGCACTACAGCCTGTGCAACAGAGAAAGGCATTGTCTATGGGGTGAAAAAGAAGAAGAAGAAGAAGAAACTTCATTGCATCTTAAGTGCTTTCAAAGAACCAACAACAAAAAGAAATAGAAAGGTTGATATAAAATCAGAGGTTGCTGAATGCCCTTTTACATTCGCAGTGAATTATAATCATAACCATAGGACTGACCAAAAATCATCAGCAGAGTATCAAGACTTGTCATGGCTTCATGGCTTCCAGAAAATTTGAAGCTATTGCTAGTGAATGACAGAGGGAAAAATGCATCTCCACAGAGACCGTGTTATAATAATCCTGTCTGCCACTGACCAGGTTAGTGCTACCAAATTCAAAAACTTAATTTCCCACTACTCTCCAAAAGACAGATACCCAGACAGCAGTGTGAAGAGTGGATAAAGGGCGGCAAGACTGGAGGCATGATTAACAGTTTGGCTGATTTTTAAAATGGATTTACAATAGTGCTTTTATTAATCAGAAGAGATTAAGGTATGCTGCAGTAATAAACTCCAAAATCGCTGTGATTGAACAAGATACAGATTAATTTCTCGCTCATGAAAAATCCAAAGTGTGTTGAAGGTCACACCACTTAAAACTGATGCCTTCCAAGATCTATGCAAAGGGGAAGGAAGAGCTGGAAGAGTGAAGTAGATTACATCACATCCATGACATTCCAATAGCCTGTGCCCCACTGGCCTAACCAAAAGAGACTGGAAAATATAGTCCTCCTGTGAACACAGGAAGGAATAACGGGGTTCATGAGCCTCCATCAGTCTGTATCACATCAGTGTTGTTGAGGACATTATTCACTAAGTCAATGCACTGCTCTCTTTGTAAATCTCAGTACCAGGAATGGGCAACTCATGTTTAGTAAGGGGACTTGCATTTTCCTTGAGAAGGAATCTCGCTCTGTCACCCAGGCTGGAGTGCAGTGGCACGATCTTGGCTCACTGCCATCTCCGCCTCCCAGGTTCAAGCAATTCTCATGCCTCAGTCTCCAGAGTAGCTGGGACTATAGGCACCCACCAGCATGCCTGGCTAATTTTTTGTATTTTAGCAGAGACAATGTCTCACCATGTTGTCCAGGCTGGTCTCAAACGCCTGACCTCAAGTGATCTGTCTGCCTCGGCCTCTCAAAGTGCTGAGATTATAGGCCTGAGCCACCACGCGTGGCCTGGGACATGCATTTTAGCATATAATTTTACCCCAAGATTCCTCTTTCTCTCCCTGCCTACCCCCAATTTCTTCATAAAATGCTTTGTTCTCTTGCTCTTCATTTTTATAAACTATTTTAAGTTATTTGGGAATGAGGTTAAATACCAATGATTTTTTTTTTTTAAAATAAGCCAAACTGTTAATCCTGCCTCCATTCTTGTCACCCTTAATCCACTCTTCATACCGCTGTTTGGGTGACAGTTTCTAAGAAGCACATTTTCTAGTAAGCTGTTCAATGGATGGCTCCCTACATAGTACAAGATCAAGTGTCAAGTCCTCAGCATGGCATTCCCAATCCCAATGATTCAGCATCAGCCTCCCCTTTCTACCCTTATCAACTGTCATTTCCAATTTTGAACCCTGTGCTTCATCCACACATGCCTACAAATCTTCCCATGTTGTCTAGAGGTTGGAATAAAAAAATCTTGCATTTTTTAAGTTTAAATTTTAAAGTTCCGGGGTACATGTACAGGATGTGCACGTTTGTGTCATAAACGTGTGCCATGGTGGTTTGCTGCAACATCAACCCATCACCTAGGTATTACACCCCTCCATGCATTAGCTACTTTTTCTAATGCTCTTCCTCCCCCCACCCCAGCCTCCAATAAACCCCAGTGGGTGTTGTTCTCTTCCGTGTGTCCATCTGTTCTCATTGTTCAGTTCCCACTTGTAAGTGAGAACATGCAGTGTTTGGTTTTCTGTTCCTATGAGGGTTTGCTGAGGATAATGGCTTCCAGTTCGATCTGTGTCCCTGCAAAGAACATGATCTCATTCCTTTTTATGGCTGCCTAGTATTTCATGGTGTACATGTAGCACATTTTCTTTATCCAGTCTATCAATGATGGGCATTGGGGTTGATTCCATGTCTTTGCTATTATGAATAGTGCTGCAATGAACATACGTGTGGATGTTATCTTTGTGACAGAATAAATCTTGCAGTTCCCAATCATGACATGCAGTCATACCTCCACATTTGCCGATCATAATCTCTCTCTTTGGAGTACCCACTTCTGCTTTTTTCCAACTTCAAGACTCATATCTCTACAAAGATTTTTTTTCCGACCACTCTTTGCACTTTTACTACACCTCTAAGGTAGCCGCTAGCACACTCTACTTGCTATTATTTGTCTAATAGATTTTTCTCCCATACTAGACAGTGGGCTGCAAAGTCAATGGACAATATTGTACCCATCTTAGAGCCTAGCACAAAGAAACTTTAATAAATATCTGGGGATTGAATGAATGAATGAATGAATGAATGAAATATAAATGAAGGGAATATATTTATAAAACCTTAAGGATAAAGTACCTGACCTGAGAATAAACCTTGAAGTAGTTGAGATTCAACCAGTTGAGGTGCCATTTTGGTATTTATAATAAACCCAAAAATATAAGAGAACCATTACGGAGTTGTTACATGTCGGTTAATCACAATGCTTTCAGTGTATATTCTGTTCAGCTCATTAATCTTGGTAATATTATTAGAAGAAAGCCAGCGTGTATGTGGTATGTCTCCAAGGGCAGGAAGGTGGCAAAGGAAGGCAAATCCAAGTGGGTGGAGGGAGGGGAAGGGCAGGAGGAGAAAAAGGTGGGCGGAGGACCAGGTGGGAGGGAGGCAGCTCACTCAGGACCCAGCGGGGGCAGCACGATGAGGCAGGTGGCCCTGTTTCTGAATGGCAGCCCCAAGAACGGAAATACCCTCAGACAGATTCTAAGCCTCCTGAAGGATTGTTAGGATTCCACACAGACTGGCTGACATTAAATGTTGGAGAGCGGTACTTTACAACTACATGGAGCACTTTAGTGAATAAAGACCCTGACAGTATGCTAGCCCATATGTTTAAGGACAAAGGTGTCTGGGGGAAATAAGCAAGATCATAAAGGAGCTTTCTTAATTGACCGAAGTCCTGAGCACTTTGAACCCATTTTGAACTACTTGCATCATGGACAGCTCATTGTAAATGATGGCATTAATTTATTGGGTGTGTTAGAAGAAGCAAGATTTTTTGGCATTTACTCATTGATTGAACACCTAGAAGTGGCAATAAAGAATTCTCAACCACTGGAGGATCATTCACCAATATCCCGAAAGGAATTTTCCGATTTTTACTAGCAACTCCAACCAAGTCAGAATGGCGATGCCAGGGTTTCAACTTCAGTGGTGCTGATCTTTCTCATTTGGACCTTGGATACATTAACTTCAAAATGGCCAATTTAAGCCACTGCAATCTTGCACATGCAATTCTTTGCTGTGCAAATCTTGAATGAGCTGATCTCTCTGGATCCGTGCTTGACTGTGCAAATCTCCAGGGAGTCAAGATGCTCTGTTCTAATGCAGAAGGAGCATCCCTGAAACTGTGTAATTTTGAGGATCCTTCTGGTCTTAAAGCCAATTTAGAAGGTGCTAATCTGAAAGGTGTGGATATGGAGGGAAGTCAGACGACAGGAATTAACCTGACAGTGGCTACCTTAAAAAATGCAAAGTTGAAGAACTGTAACCTCAGAGGAACAACTCTGGCAGGAACTGACTTAGAGAAGTGTGATCTCTCTGGGTGTGATCTTCAAGAAGTCAACCTGAGAGGGTCCAACGTGAAGGGAGCTAGATTTGAAGAGATGCTGACACCACTACACATGTCACAAAGTGTCAGATGAGAATTTTAGGGGCTGGAGGAAGATGTGCAAGATGAAAATGTTTTCCTTATCACTTTTCTTTCTCCACCCACTCAGCTGTCTTGAAGAAATAACACCATAAGGAAATTAAAAAAAAAAATTTAGTCCTCTAAATTTTTTAGTCCTCTAAATATGCTTGTTCTCAGTGGTGCATAAGGGAAAAAGCTGACTTTTTTTTTTCTGAATTCTGATTTTCAACACAAAAGCACTTATTTAATAGATGTAGGGAAACTAGATATTGTTGCCTTTTGAACGGGGTAGGGGGGTTTATCTAGTTCTATGACCAGGAATAGTATCTATTATATTTGCTTTTAAATAGGCGTGATGTGGAAATACCATCTTGGTTTGAGATGCATTTGAGGATTTTAATTGATGGAAAGCACTACATATGCAATTATAGTTATTGAATACCTAGATGCAGTATCAATATTTAAATTGTTAAAACTTTATGAAAACTTGGAAAAGATTGTTTAGGTTTATAAATAGCTTTAGCGATCCCTCCCCTCTTTAAATACCTTTCACACCACATGAATATGGTGAGATCAGACTCCCTAAGACTCTTTTCAGGTTCATTTTTAAAATGTTTACTTTTTAGAACAAAACAGTAGCTAAATTAAAGTAATATCCAGTTCTTACTGATCGAGACAGACTGGAAAGAAAGACATCGTTGTACATCACTGTCATTCCAAAGGTACAGCGGGACTCCGGATGGAGGAAGAACTTACCTATCACTACAACACTTATAAGTGAGAATTTCTCAGAATTTCATTCTAGGCAAGTTCCACTCAACACCAGACCAAGCAATTCTATCTATTTACACTGCTAGCCTATTTTTCTCATACAATCCTCACAAGCATAGGAAGATACTTCAAAACCAAAAAAACCGAGGTACATCATTAATATTCATTTAATTCAAATACCAAATAGTTTATATAAGGCCAGCTTAAAAATAGATACTAAATCCAGAGCTACTGCAATCAAAGCATATATGAATGAAGATGGTAGAGTTGCCTGCTAAAAGGCAATGTAATATAATTGCAGCTAGAACCCTACAGTGGGGAATGAGGAATTTTAAACACACATTTGATTACAGCCACCAAAAAATATAAATAAAGTAAAAATAAAGGCATTTGGCTGGTCCAAGATGTAATACCAATCAATCAGCATCTGTGATTCTTTTACTTATATTTTTTTTAAACAAATTTTGGCCCAATTTTCTTGAGTCATTACCTCTCTGCAGCAGCAGAGGAAAGGCCTGTACCTCCCTACCAGTGACCTGGTGTCCTTATTTCTACCCGAAGAGCAGGGATATTAGCTGTGTCCAAATGGATTCTGAATTCTACAGACTCATCAACATGAGGCAAGGAATCATTGAAAACCACCTGTGTCTCCTTTGGGAGAATGACATATCTTTAGTATTTACATATCATTATTCTTCTATCTCTACATATGCAAAGCTTTCCTTAACAGTAAAGGGTACATATGCATGGTGGGAGGAGATCAGACCTTTAAAAGTGAAGGAAAGCAACTTCAGAAATGAATTATTTTCTTTGCTTTTTATTTTTACCAAGACAGAGAAGTATTGTATTGAGAGATAATCTATTTTCATAATCAATATGTGCCTAAATTATATTTAAATCATTTGACTCACTCTATACTATATTTTCAGGGATTATAGAATGTGTTATTCATTCACTTAAAGGTACCTCTGTAGAAATAACCTGAAACTGCAGAAGGATCTGAAAGATCTAAACATGGTGTGCTTAGAAACTGCACATTTTAGATCTAATGGATACTGCATTAATAAACGATAAGAAGAAGAAGAAGAAGAAGAAGAAGAAGAAGAAGAAGAAGAAGAAGGAGAAGAGGAGGAGGAGGAGGAGGAAGAAAGGGGAGAAGGAGGAGGAAGAAGAAGAAAGAAGAAGAAGAATGAGGAGAAGAAGAAAAAGAAGAAAAGGAAAAGAAAAGAAGAAGAAGAGAAAGAAGAAGAATGAAGAAGGGAGAAGAAAGAAGAAGGAGGAAGAAGAAGAAAGAAGAAGAAAGCCAGTTCACAGGAATACTAGGTGATTGTAGCTGGTCTTGAATTCCCTAAAAAGCTCTGATTCCCAGGGCTGACCATGAAGAATGTTGCAAGGGGCAAAATGACTGTTGTCAGCATCAGACACACTCCTGCCTTCTCACTCCTCTGAGGGATGATGCTAAATGATGCTAAGTGCTGGAGAAGGAACGCACTTGACCACCCAAGTCAACCCAGCACTGCATTCTAGTCTCTGCCTTTCTCCAGCAACTGGCTGTGTGGGATCAAGGACATCACTTCTCCCTGGGCCTATTTTTCTCCTGTTAGAATGAAAGATGCACTACAGATCTAATTCAAAATGCCAATTTTTATAGCCACACACCCAAATCTTTCTTTGTATTCTCTTTGACAGCAGACTCCTTCCTTGTGTCTCTCTGGAGGGCATCCATTTCATACTGATTTCTTGCCTCCTTAGGTTTCTGGCCAGGTGGAGTTGAGCACATGGTTGCAATGCCTCTCTGCTTTCTGTCCGCCTCCCCCAAACCCTGAGCCCCTAACTTACTCCCTTATTTAAAATCCCTTTTCACTGAATGCCGTGACAATCTTAGTGATCAGTTTCTATGATGAAAACAATTGCATTCTGTTTCTTAAAGCCGTTCATTTTAAAATTTGAGTCAATATTCGATCAGGTCTCTTTCTCTCCTTTGTGGCTCCAGTGGCTGAGGGCAAGAAGGTGAGGGATGCTGTAGGGGACACAGTCCAGGGTGTGTTCTCACGCACTTCCCCTTCCCTCTTTCTCTTCCTTGTATCTGCTCCTTTGGTCTTGGGGTGAAAAGAGGAGCAAGAGTGAACTTGGCATTCCCTCCCAAGGCCATCAACTGCCCTCCTGGATCTCTGGTCTGGAGTGTAAGGTAGGGGGGTAGATACTCCACAGGCCCCTTGGAGAGAGGGCTCATTCCCAAACAGGTGGGCTCTTAGAGTAACTGGGCCAGTTGCTGCTGGCTTTAATGTGCATTAATTTATCCCATAATGTAGCAGCCCAGGGCCTCTGTAGCCCCAATCTCTTCTTCCCTCATGGCCAATTCTTCAGCCAGTAGGCCCTTGTAGTATCCAACTTCTGTAGTTGGCAATAACCTGAAGCTTGAGGCAGGGAAACATTGACTTGCTTCCCACCTGCCACGGATCTCTCCCCAGAAAGCCTTTGTCCTGTTCCAATAACACAGCAGCAGCCCAGCAAGTCTGCTAGATAAGCAGATGCCTGCTTAGAGACCCTACTGTATATTACTTAACTTGTTATTAACTGAACTGTTTGTAAGAATATAAGGCAACTCCTTCACTAATAGTTCTCTTGGGGGCTTGTCTGCCTTGGCTTTGAAAAGAAAAAATCCCCACTTTCCCTCCAGCTTGAGGAGGAGAAGGACAAGAATAGCTTCACATCTCAAACACTGCTGTCCTCCAACAGGCAGCATTCCTCTTCCCCCTCCAGGTCCTCTTCTCATATCTAGAGGAGGGGGGGTCAGGTGTTGTGGGAGGCAGTTGGGTCTGTTCTCTGAGTGCTTCCCAGGAAGCCCTGAATGGTGTGGCTGGTCCAGAGCACTAATTGTCCCTCCAACTTAGAGTACAGAATGCTTGCTGTAGTTTTTCCTCAGTGTGAGCCTTAGTAATCAAATTGAGAAAACAGGATCACGTTCAGCACCCTACAGCATCTTGTTACATATTCGTGTATGTTAATACTGCATTCATATCTGGCCAGGCCCACACTGATAATCCCAACACTTTGAGAGGCAAGGCAGGAGGATCACTTGAGGCCAGGAGTTGGAGACCAGCCTGGCTAGCACACCAAAACCCTGTCTCTACAAACAAATTTAAAATAAATAGTGGTCCCAGCAGTAGTCCCAGCTACCCAGGAGGCTGAGGCAGGAGGACCCCTTGAGGCCAGAAGTTCAAGACTGCAGTAAACTATGACCACACCACTACACTCCAGCCTGGGCGACAGAGTGAGACTCTGTCTCTAACAAATAAATAATTTTTACAATATTTCATTAATATCTGTCTTCCCTGCTATACTATAAGGCCATGACAACAAGACCCATGTTTGTATGCTTTGCTCAAGATTGAACTCCAGCTGCTTAGAATACCTGGCCAAAACAAAATTTTTTAATGTCCAATATTTATTGAATGAATGAGTGAATAAAATTCCTCTTAGTCATTTTGCCCCCATGACCACAGCTAATTGGACCAGAGCTGGGGACATGACCGAAGAAGAACCAATACATGCCAATACCAATACTATGAGCCAAGCAAATGATATCATGAGAGAACTGGATCCAAAAGACAGGAGGACTAGACAGCCTGTACTGGGTTATTATTGAGTATCTAGAAGGCTGCATGCAGCTCAGATGGGACAGCCATGTACATGCTAAAATAGAAAATGCTGATCTAGGGCTGGGCACAGTGACTTATGCCTATAATTTCAGCACTTTGGGAGGCCAAGGCAGGAAGATCACTTGAGGCCAGGAGTTCTAGACCAGGCTGGTCAACATTACAAGACGCTGACTCTATAAAAAATAGAAAAATAAAGGTCCGGGCATGGTGGTTCACGCCTGTAATCTCAGCACTTTCGGAGGCCGAGGCAGGCGGATCGTCTGAGGTCAGGAGTTCAAGACCAGCCTGGCCAACATGACAAAACCCCATCTCTACTAAAAATACAAAAATTAGCCCGGCACAGTGGCATCTGCCTCTAATCCCAGCCACTCAAGAGGCTGAGGCAGAAGAATCACTTGAACCCGGGAGGTGGAGGTTGCAGTGAGCCCAGATTGCACCACTGCACTCCAGCTTGGGCAACAGAGTGAGACTCTATCTCAAAAAAAAAAAAAAAAAAAAAAAAAATCAGCCAAGTGTGGTAGCACATGCCTGAGTAGTAGTTTCAGCTCCTCAAGGGGCTGAGCCAGGAAGATCACTTTAGTCCATGCATTCTAGGTTACAGTGAGCTATGATCATGCCACTTTACTCCAGCCTGGGTGACAGAACAAGACCCTATCTCAAAAAAAAAAGAAAAGCCACTCATGAAAAAGGGAGATTAGGAAAAGCAAAGGAAATAGACTACCTGGCCTCAGAGAAGAAAAGAGAATTCTTTCCTCCTGACCCTCTAGTTATTGGTTTTAGCATCTATGAGGCCCATATCTACTTTCTCATTCCCTGAGAGAGTCCAGTATCCTTCCAGTGATTTCTCTTTCAACCTAGTTTGATGGAACTATGGTCCTTGCAACAGACCGTGACACTGAGAAATGATGCTCCATGCCAGTGAATTCTCTAGGTTATTGAACTTGTCATTACTTGAATTGTTTGTAATAATCTGGTCCTTGTAAATGCATCCTACAGATGTATTCTCAGAATTTGTAGAACATAATTTAATATTTTTCTTAATGACTCAGAGTCACCTGTTATATTAAAGAGATAGTCCTTCGGTCTCCAAATTTGCTGCCAGCTGTCACCAGCAGAGTACCTTTTCTCTTAAAATGGTCCTTCTAACTCATTGCAAAGCTTTTCTTTTGATGAGCCAGCTCTTCAAACTGATTCTACATGGGTGGAGACTCCAACAGGCCACTCTGAGGAAGGGTTTGCTTCCAAATGGATGGTGGTTCTTGGCAACATTGGGCTACCAGCTGCACGCTACAGCTTTAAAGCCACACTATCACTGTTCTAAACCATGTCTAATTACCTCCTTCTAGTCCTTCTTCCATTACAAACTTGTTACCTACATGCTCTTTTGCTTTGACTATTAAGAACTCACATACTGGCCGGGCACAGTGGCTCACAGCTGTAATACCAGCACTTTGGGAGGTCAAGGTAGGAGGATCACTTGAGGTCAGAAGTTTGAGACTAGCCTGGCCAACATGGTGAAACCCCTAATCTACCAAAAATAATTAGCTGTGTGGGGTGGCGCATGCCTGTAATCCCAGCTACTTGGGAGGCTGAGGCAAGAGAATCGCTTGAACCTGGGAGGAGGAGATTGCTGTGAGCTGATATCACACCACTGCACTCCAGCCTGAGTGACAGAGAGAATCCATCTCAAAAAAAAGAAAAAAGTATTCACATACTATTAAAGTTCTTTTCTTCAATATCAACCTCCTTTCAATGAAGAGTTGATCTCACTTTCCCAAGAGGCCACCTGGTTGTTTACAGAGAATGAAGCCCAAACCCTAATGCTTCCCTTAAAAAACCTTAATAGAGATGCCAAATCCAAATAAATCCTTGAGCTTCTAGGGGCAAAATTAAGCCAAACTCATTAGCAATGAACCAGGCTCATCCCAACAAGCCTCCTGTTTTCTGATGGGTAGCTTGAGGAAATAAGCTCAAGGACAGCTCAGGACCACCAGGGGTAATCTGAAGGCCAGGCCAGGACGCTGACCTCTAGTGTGGTCCTAAAGTCTACCCTCCTTGAAGATCTGGGATATCAGTTATCAGAACCAAGGGCTCCAGGACCCAGGGAAATTAGGAGAACACCAGTGGCCCATCTTAAAACCCTCCAGAAACACTTTTACCAGTGTTCACTTTCCACAGGATCCACGATAATGTGAAAACAGGGCTGGTCTCCTAGAGCCCCAAATTAGCCACCATTTTCAGCAGTGTCTGTGCACAAGCTTATACTCCTAGCTGAGCTGCATTTTCTGCTATCTAGACCATAGGGGAAAAAGTCAGGAACTCATTTCTTCCAACATCACAGCACAATCTGGCCACATCAAGTGAAAGAAAATTCAGAGCCACTAATTGGAACTAAACTGGAATTCATACATATTCCCGTAAACCCCTGAGTCACCCGTCTTAAATCCCATACTGTTACCCTCCAAGTCAGAACTGGCTCTGTATAAGCGGCTGGTACAGACAACCAAAAGCAAAGGAATAAGCCTCAACGCGCTCAGGACACCAGAAGACCCAGGACAATCTGAAACCTAGACATGCCAGTTTTCTGAAGGAAAATTTTGAGCTTCCTCAAGGCCAAGGACAATGCCTCATTTTGCCCCTAAGTCCCAGTCTAGAACACTGAAACAGTTCAAGAGTAACTCGATGGACCAAGAGCCAAAGTTTATGCCTGCTGTAATCTTGAAGTAGAAGCCAGAGTTGCAAATTTCTCTACACATCTAGGTATTTTATAGGATAATTCTTGTAGACTAATAGATCAGAGATATACACGGGCATATATAGAATTTTATTGGTGTATGTAGAATTTCCTGGAGGAATTTTCCCATCAGACAAGGCTGAAAAGGATAGGGTAACTGACATGTGAACATGGCATCATGATGGATGCCAAGTAGATTATGGGATCCACAAAATAGTGCAACATGGGAAGAGAGCCTTCCAGAATCAAAGGTCTTGGGCCCAGAAGACAGATAGAGTCAAAGGCATCAACAGGACACTTGAGAAATTAACACCAGAACCTACAGAGATGAGGTGTTGAAACCCCCCCCCCCCCCCCCCCCCCCCCCAAGCCATCTGGAGCAAAGGAAGGGACACCTGTGTCAGGCTTGGTGTCTGCTATAGAACCCTCTACCGACTATGTAGGTAGATTTCTCCATTTAAGAACTTCTGAAAATCAGGAGCCCTCATAAATAAAAGTTGATTAGGGCCAGGCATGGTGGCTCATGCCTGTAATCCCAACACTTTGGGAGGCAAAGGTGGGAGGATCACCTGAGGTCAGGAGTTCGAGACCAGCCTGGCAAACATGGTGAAACCCCATCTCTACAAAAAATACAAAATTAGCCAGGCATGGTGGTGTGCACCTGTAATCCCAGCTACTCGGGAGACTGAGGCAGGAGAACTGCTTGAACTCAGGAGGCGGAGGTTGCAATAAGCTGAGGTTGTGCCACTGCACTCCAGCCTGAGTGACAGAGCTAGACTCCATCTCAAAAAATAATAATAATAATAAAATAAAGTGGATTAGTATAATAAAAAGATACAGTATTAAACAAAACATGTGAGGAAATTATTAAGTCTGGGTATCACCTCTAAACCATGAACTGCTACTTATTTTACTTTAAAGTATTATATAGCATTATGTGCCAGGCACCATTTCCAAGTGGTTTACAAATGTTAACCCATTTACTCCTCGTAACTGTGGAAATAAACAAGACCACCCAAATGAGAAAGCAAATGTGATTCCTGGGATTTGAATGTCGCCTCCAAAACTCACGTTGAAATCACATTGCCATTGTAACAGTGTTATGAGGTGACACCTTTAAGAGGCTATTAAGTCATGAGGGCTCTGCCCTCCTGAATGGATTAATGCCGTTACGGTGGGAATGGGTTAGTTATTGCAGGAGTTTGGCCCCTTTTACTGTCTTACCCTCTTTTGTCCTCCCCTTTGCCATGTGATGCTTTCCACTATGTTATGATGCAACAAAAAGGTCTGTCCAAGATGCAGCCCCTCAAACCTGGGCTTCCCAGCCTCCAGGACTGTGAGCCAAATAAACTTCTATTCTTTATAAATTACACAGTCTGTGCTATTCTGTTATAACAGCAGAAAATGGACAAAGACATCTATTTATTCAAAGCTTGCTATAGCAAAGGAGTCAACCACTATCACTTGTGTTTTGGCAGAGACTCAAAGGCACACAGAAAAATGGCAAAGCTTCATAGTAAAAAGAAGGGACAGCTTCTGGTATGCTCTGATTGGAGGACGTTGGTATGGGGGAGATATGGGTGGGCTGACTAGGAGCGGAGCATCCTATGGGGAGCATATTTAACTTTCTCTGGTTGGTTGCATATTGGAAGCAGGAACAAAACCTGGGGAAACTTGTCAGTCATTTATCAAATCCTGGCCACTTGGGGCCAATTGTTACAGGGGTTATTGTTTGACTTCCTGGACTGTTTGTTAGAGATTGTGGTCTGATTTCACACAAAGCTGACTTGCTTCATGGGCGTAATGGGTTGGGTTTTGGGCTGGTTGCTGCAGACTGTAAGGGCGCTGTTTCTGCATATGGTCTGACCATTGTCTGTTTGTACCTTCAGTCTCTCATAACCCTGTAGAGGAAGTACTACTACTGTTCTCATTTTACAAATGAGGGGAGTGTGGCATGGAGACACAGTAAATAGCAGAGCCAGAATACAAACTAAGGCATTCTGTCCAGAGTCTATCCCCTTAGCCCCTGCATGAAGGTGCCTCCATTGTGACTTGGTATTGAGTCAGTTCTAGAAATTTATTTTCTATGAGAAAGCTGAGTCTCTGTTCTTCTACCCAGTTGTTTGGGGTTCTACCCACCCATTCTTGTAGCCCAGCCAAAGAGAATGAGGACTTGCCCTTGGCATGCTAAAGCACCATCCTGTGTAATGTATTGTAATGCCAGTAATTTATGAGACTTTTTCTGTTTAGGGGGTTTTTAGTTTTGTGTATGATTGTCTTCCCTAGCAACATTAAGAAAAGATAATTTTTACAGGTTGGGTTCCCTGGAGAGACTCTGAAACAGGGATTCACACGCAGTATGTTTATTAGAGAATGCTCATGGGATTAAGCCCTGTGAACAGAAGAAGGGACCAGGACTAAGAGAGAGAAGCTGAGCAGCGATGCAGCCTCAACAAAGGCTTCAGCCCACTCCATGTGTTACCGGTGGAGGGTGTCCAGGTTCTTGGCACTTTGAACAAAGAATTGGACAAAACGCACAAACAAAGCAAGGAAAGAATGAAGCAACAAAAGCAGTGATGTACTGAAAACGAAAGTATGCTCCACTTAGTGGAGCCGGCCCGAGCATAGAGGCTCAAGAGTTCTCCTTACAGAATTTTCTGGGGTTTAAATACCCTCTACAGGTTTCCCATTGGTTACTTGGTGTACACCCTAAGTAAATGAAGTACTGGTCTGCAATCAGTCTGGTTGGTTGCTTTCTGCAACCAGACTCTGCAGACTCTTGTTTAAGGTGTAACCTTTGTAACTTCACTTCAGCCTCTGATTGGTTGTAGAAAGCAACCAATCAGAGGCTGAAAAGTTACAACGTTACACTCCTATGCAATCCTAAGCAACCAATTAGAGATACTTTCAATTTTCCGTCTGCCATGCAGAAAAAGGGGTTGGGGTTGGGGTTGGGGGGTGGCAGGGGTTGCAAAGGGAGTAGCCTCTGGTCCTTTTGTTAGTTAGGTGTGGAAAGTCGGGGCTTTCCTTTTGATTTATTTCTGGGAAGTTGGCGTGAATTGGCCTTGGTTTCCGTGCCTCCAGACCCTATTGTCCTGCATCACATAGAGGCACAATGAAGCCAAAATGGACCTTCAGAACTGTCCTGCGTGGCAGCAGGAGCACCTGGCCTTAGATTCCTCCTAAATTAGTCACTAATGCAGGCTGCCCGCACCGAGAACAGCCAAGGGCAATTTCCAGAGGGAGCTGCCAGCTGAGGGCTGTCTTCTGACAACGCTACAGAAAACAGGTGTGGAGTATGTTTATGTACTGAAAACATCATTCTCAGAAAGAAAAAGCTGTAATTACTCCTCAGAAACTACAACTAATAAAAAAGAAAGTGTCAATTCCTGGTGGTGTGATTTGGCAGCACTAAGACAGAGAGAATCTTTGAGTGCTGATGTGGTAACCTTTGGGATTGAGTGAACCAAGAGAAGTATGAGCCCCAAAATGTCAGGGGTGGTGGAGCGGCCAGTTGGCTTCTTGCCCCAGCCTGTTCCAAAGATGCCTTGGGTACCAGTTTAATCCTCATTCACACCACAAACGTGGTGATTTCCTTACAACCAGCACAAGTGCATGAGACTTAGTTCCTAAACTGGAATTAGACCAGAGCATGAGTCAATCAATAATTTTTTGTAATTTGTGTATCTTATCTGTGATCACATTAAAGAGCCACTTTTCCACCTGCTCTGGGTTTAAATTTGTGATCTTTGAGTCAGGGTCCTCTCCTTTGAAGTCTGGCCAACTCAGGGGCAATCTGAAACGAGGATAAGAAATTTCCCTGAGAGGAAGGAGGAGGGACAAGGAAATGGCAGGAGGAGGATGAAGTGGGGGGACTGAGAGGAGAAAAGGAGAACAGAAGGAAAATAAGACATTAAAAGACGATGTTTATGCAATGTTCTACCTGAACACAGGGGCAGATTAGAAGACATTTCAAGATTCTTTCCTCCTAGTAAGTCCAACAGTAAGTAGGCTTTGCAAGTAATTTCCAGTAGAGACCATATACCTCTCTCTCCATCTCTCCATCTACCAAGGCTGGTTATGTATTTGGGAAACAAAGCATGTTTCTACCCACCAGTATCTTCCCACTAGAGAACACAGCAAAGCTTTATAATACTTTCTTCCTGTCCCTTTTAGCAGCTAATCTGCAGAAAAATACAAATTACACACTGATAACAAACCCTCTCCACATATAATAAAGAAAATGGGCCAGGCGCGGTGGTTCATGTCTGTAATCTGGGCATTTTGAGAGGCCAAGGCAGGCAGATCACCTGAGGTCAGGAGTTCAAAACCAGCCTGGCCAGCATGGTGAAACCCTGTCTGTATTAAAAACACACAAAAAATAGCTAGGCGTGGTGGTGCATGCCTGTAATCCTAGCTACTCAGGAAGATGAAGCATGAGAATCGTTTGAACTTTGGAGCCAGAGGTTGCAGTGAGCCAAGATCGCACCACTGCACTCCAGCCTGGGCAACAGAAGGAGACTTCATGTCAAAAAAAAAAAAAAAAAAAAAAGAAGAAGAAGAAAAAAAGAAAAGTAAAAGAATGAGAAAACGGCTGGGAGACAAACCAGGAAGAGTGATACCCCATAACAATTGAGTAGTGAAAAGTGAAAGTATTTTTCAACTCATACTGCAAGTAAAACTATGAAAAAGAATCCTCTTTTCAAATGATCTGCTCTTTATAACAAAGTGTTAAACACACATATAAAATGCTTAACAGATCGGAAAATAGTTTTGAAAGTTCATATAGGAGTATTTTCATTTTCTCAAAACATTATCTATAAAAAAACTGTACACCATTTGTTGGAGAAAACAGGCTATTTTCAAAAGTTGCAGAGCCTGACATAATACATCTCACTTTCTAATCCTTTCAGAATGTTAAGCATATGTTTCTTCCAGAAGCACATGACTTTGAAATTGGAATTTTTCCAATCTCACAGGTCTTTTAGCAAAACATTCAGGTTTTCTCGGCCTCCTGCTGACGTAGACAGCTGAAGCCTATAGGCTAGGGCAGGTTTTAGAAATTTGCTTTTTGCACTTACTAGACAGTTAATCCCATATTAATTTGTAATATGTCATTCTTACACAGATTTAGCTAAAACTCAGGAAACCTGAAATTCACACACTGGAAGGATGTTATAAAGCATAGAAGAACCATTTATAACTCGTTTTATGCAACAGGATAATTTCTTCCTCTTAGTTTTATTGTTTGGAGTTCAGCTTATAAAAGCTTAGAATATATGATGAATCCCTACAATGATTAAAAATAACTCAGATGTGTCGAAGATTTGGCAACCAATTAAATATTACTTACTTACACCAAGTTGTTCATTGTGGTCACCTCTGGAGAGAAGGTTTTTCATTTTCCTTTATTTTGGTGTTAGAAGTCTATTTGTTCATTTTCACCTTGCTATAAAGATACTACCCAAGACTGGGTAATTAATAAAGGAAAAAGTTTTAATTTACTCACAGTTCCACATGGCTGGGGAGGCCTCAGGAAACTTACACTCAAGGCAGAAGGCGAAGGAGTAACACGGACCTTCTTCACAAGGCGACGAACAAGAGCGACGGGGGAAGAGCACCTTATAAAACCATCAGATCTCGTGAGAACTCACTCACTATCGCGAGAACAGCATGGGGGAAGCCACCCCTATGATCCAATTACATCCCACCAGGACCCTCCCTCCACATGCGGGGATTATAGGGATTATAATTTGAAATGAGATTTGGGTGGGGATACAGAGCCAAACCGTGTCAAGACCCTCTTTACTTTTTGCAGGGGAACTTTGATTTTTCTGATTAAGCCATTGAAGTGTTCTTTACATACATAAACTGGAAATTTCACTAAAGAAATTTGTAAGGTTAAAGCATTTAGCTAAGAATATGCTCTAAGTTTTCACTGAAGGGGAAAAAATATCAACAATTCATAATCCCCTTTTCTTTTAACACTATACTATACTTTTTTTTTTCGTTTTCTCCTTGAAACAGAGTCTTGCTTTGCTGCCCAGGCTGCAGTGCAGTGGTGCAATCACTTCTCACTGCAACCTCTGCCTCCCGGGCTCAGGTGACCCTCCCGCCTCAGCCTCTCAGTAGCTGGGACTACAGGCACATGCCACCATACCCAGCTAATTTTTGTATTTTTTGTAGAGATGGGGTTTCGCTATGTTACCCAGACTGGTCTCAAACTCCTGAGCTCATGTAATCCACCTGCCTCAGCCTCCCACCATCCTTTATTTCTAACACCATCACTAAGTCAGCCTCAGCTGGGGATAATACCATTACTTTCCAAATGTAGCACATTTTGCTTCTCTTTATTTAGAGATAGATGAGAGTTATGTTGCTATTCCCCTAGACATAAAAAATGAGTTCACTTAGGCAACTCCATTTCCCAGACACCGTAAAATATTACATAAGAAAAACACACTAGTTCCATCAATATTCTGGGACCCTGGGATTTCACATCCTGGTGTCTCCAATTTAGCAACTTCTCCATCTCAACAATGTCCTGAAATTTTATATGACCTATAACTTGTTCCATTTTGTGCAGTATTATGTATCCCCTGCCAGATATCCCCTGGCAGGAAGGGGCCCTCAGAATAAAATAAAGTACTGTCTCACCAGGAAGGCAAGCTCTGCAGAAAACGCAGCGATAATCAGTGCATGCAGTCTGTCACAGGCAGGGAGGGTAAAGAAAGAACCGTTGCTTCAACTGTGGTCCTGTTTTCTAAATGCCAGTCTCATAGAGGTGTGGACCCTTGCTGGGTGGTTTGTGATTTTAGTTCCTGAGGATAAGATTTTAATTTTCTTTTTCATCAAGTTTTGAAATGATATTGGTCCACTTTTCCCAAGAGCACAGAGACGAATATAGATGCAAAAGAGAGAACGGGGCTGGGTGTGGTGGCTCACACCTGTAATCCCAGCACTTTGAAAGGCCAAGGTGGGAGGATCACTTCAGGTCAACAGTTCAAGACCAGCCTGGACAACATAGCAAAACTCTGTCACTACATAAAAATTTAAAAACTAGCCAGGCACGGTTATGCACACCTGTAGTCCTAGCTACTCAGGAGGCTGAGGAAGGAGGATTGTTTGAGCCCAGGAGGTTGAGGATGCAGTGAGCCTTGATCGTGCCAAAGTTCCAAAACTTAATTTAGCCTTAGATTTTTCTCCATCCCTCAACTTTCACTGGCTTCTGTTTGGAGGTAGGGAAGGGAGTGTGTGTTTCCTCTGTCCCCTTCTCTCTCACAGCCTACTTCCTCCCCCACTGGGAAGCTACAGTTCCAGACCTCTCCATGGTCAGAACCACGTGGTGGCAAGTGAGGAAGTAAGGGATTCTTGCTGGCCTAGAATTCCCACGTGGGTCTGGCTGTTCATTGCATGTAGATTATGGTGGTGCTTTCCATGGGAACTTCAGAAGTTTCCATGACCTAGAGAACCTCTTACCCACTCCTCCTTCAACCCATGGGCATCCTCTCTCTGCTGGTCAACCCTGTCCAACAGGCCCCAAGAGGACTCCATACCAGACCTCTCCCCTACTTGGTTTAAATGTGTCCACAGGAAATGACCCCACATCCCTTTCCCTGACATTCTCTAGGAAGGCAGGTCGCACCCAGCACGGCACCAACCCTCCCTGCTCTGTCACCAGAGCAGCTCATTGGCCCTTCTCTGACCCTCTGGAGTTACCACACAGGTGTGAGACCCCAGTCTTCTGGGTCTCCCTGCTGTGGTAAACACATTTCAAAATGATTCCATTGGCCTCATGGAAGCCCTCACAGGTTGGTGTTAGAAAACAATACCCTCTCAGCCCTTCACCGAAGGGGCCATTTATCTGTGCACATGTGTCCACTGATGGATGAATAGATACAGATGATAGAAGGATAGATAGGTAAAAGAAACGACATTTACTTAAATGGGATCACATCATTTTTAACAAAACATACTTATTTAATTTCACTTGAATTTCACAGAAGGAAAATCAACTGGAATTGTGAACATCAAGTCAATGTTCTTTAGATATTATTTCTTAAAATAGCCTTGAGAAAAAAGATAGAGGAAAACTTAGTTTTCATTCAGTAGGGTCTTTTTTCTTACATGTTTCCATTTTAAAGATAATTAACTAACTCCCTACTATGAAAGAACACATCCTCCCATATCCTCTCTCCAAACGCCTTAGGCTTTTTTTTAGATATATTGTCATTTACATTGTTTAGATTTATGTCACTTACTTCATATTCTCTAATCATGACTCTTAGTGATTTTAGTAAGAGATATATACTTAAATGGACTCAGTGTACCCCCAAATCATTTTATTACAGCTTCCCTATTCTTTGTTTTGAATCAATTCTTATTTTTCTAGATTCATTGGCAAAAAATTTTCATGGAGGTTGTATTTTCTTCATGCTTTTATATTTATGTTTTAAAGGTAACATATGCCAGAAGTCTTTAGTTAAAGGACATCTTTGGCCAGACATGGTGGCTCATGCCTGTAATCCCAACACTTTGGGCGGCCGAAGCAGGTGGATCACCTCAGGTCTGGGGTTTGAGACCAGCCTGGCCAACATGGTGAAACCCCGTCTTTACCAAAAAGAAAGAAAAAATTATCCAGGTGTGGTGGTGAGTACCTGTAATCCTAGCTACTCAGGAGGCTGAGGCAGGAGAATCACTTGAACCCAGGAGGCAGAGGTTGCAGTGAGCCAAGATCGCAGCACTGCACTCCAGCCTGGGAGACAGAGGGAGACTCTATCTCAAAAAAAATTATTTTAATAAATATATAAAGGACACCTTCACTGAGTATATATTCTTGAGTCAAAATGTCTTCCCTCAGAATTTCATGGACATTGGAATTTCATTCCATTGTCTTATGACATTCAATATTGGGGGCAGTGGGGATGTGGGGAGAGCAGCAGGGACCAGTCTGACTTTCCCTTTGTAGGTGATTGGCTTTTTCTGTTAGGATGCAAAATAGAGATAAAGAAACAGGCATACAATTTGTCTGAAAAGAGAAATTTGAAAGTTATCACAGGAGCTGGGAAAGACAAGGGTCTTCACACGACAGCATCCCCAGGGAATGGCTGTTGGTCTAGGCAGGCCCGAGGCATCCTCCACCTCTGTTCTAGGCTGTCTTCCTACAGAGGAGCGAAGGCCTGTGGAAGTATCACCCCAGGGCAAGGCAGTGCCTCTCAGACACTTCTGGCTGGTGGGGACAGCCCAGATAGAAATCTGTCCCTTTCTGAAAGTTCTAACACATGCAACTACTCTAAATAGAATTTAAAAAGAAAATGAAGAACATTTCAATCAAGGCCTATTGGATATCTCTCAGTGGGAATATCCAATTCATTAGAATAATACAGTCTTTAAACATTTGGGACAAATACCATTAAAACTAAAGCAGAAGTTTCTTTGATTCAGGCTTGATTCGAAGAAAATAATGCATATACAACCTCACGAGCCTAAAATTTACCAGTACCTTTTATTTAAGGAAAAAAACCAAGGCCAGGTGCAGTCGCTCATGCCTGAAATCCCAGCACTTTAGGAGGCTGAGGCGGGAGGATTGCTTGAGGCCAGGAGTTCAAGACCAGTCTAGGTAACAGAGTGAGACCTTGTCTCTACAAAAAATAAACAAAATTAGCCAGACATGGGTAGTGTGTACCTATAGTCCCACCTACTTGGGAGGCTGAGGTGGGAGGATCGTTTGAGCCCAAGAGTTGGAGGCTGCAGTGAGTTATGATCGTCCCACTGCACTCCTGGGTGACAGAGCAAGACCATGTCTCAAAAAAGAAAAAAGAAAAGAAAACCATGAGATCTAGGTAGTAGTAATTTTTAATAAGATTTATAAATTGAAATATTGTAATGGATTTCTAATGCAGCTCAAGAAAAAAATCAAGATTAAATAAAAATTGATTCAATATCTACAGTGACAAATTATTATAAAAGTAAGTCTAAGTTGGCTGGGCACCGTGGCTCAGGCTTGTAATCTCAGCACTTTGGGAGGCCGAGGTGAGTGGATCATTTGAGGTCAGGAGTTCAAGACCAGTCTGGCCAACATGGTCAATGTTTTCCATGTACTTGTTTTAACCACTCAATACTTGTTTTAACCACTCAAGCTGATCCTCTCTGGAGTTACCTGTAATTCCTAGTTGTGGGTTTTCTGTTGTCAGGCCACCGTTGCCCAGTCATTTGGCCAGGAGGAACAGGCTTTTCTTGGAGCTTTTTTCTTCTATGCCCATTGGTGACTGCAGGTTGGAGCCTCCTGCAGCTCCGTGTCTAGAATATAAGGGAGGTGATAAAGAAATCCAGGGAATTCCCCACTGTGTTGTTTTCCAAGTCCTGAGGTCCCTAGGCAGTCCACCTTCTTCTTTCACCTTTCAGAGCCTCCCACAACTTTCTGTACTTTGTTCAGAGTTTTTTAGTCATGAGGAGGAGGACCTGAGGAGAATGGGGTCATTCTTTCTTTGGAGCAACCAGAAGTCTGAAAATTTTTGATGTGTAAAATTTAATTGTTGATATGGCTTTTATATAAATAAGCATTGGTCAGAAAAAACAATCCTGTGAGTGAAGATGAATAAAGTTAGGGAACAGCATATCCTCTGCAAAATATTCCAAACAACGAATTCAAGGAATTATAAGTGAATGGAATACTCCCCAGCACTATAAAGAAATTATTTATCAAACCATGAAAAGAAATGGAAGAATCATATTACTAAGTGAAAGAAGTCAATTTCAAAAGGCTACCTATTGTATGATTCCATCTCTATGACATCCTGGAAAAAGCAAAACAATGGAGGCAGTAAAAATATCAGTGATTGCCAGGGCTTACACAGGAGGGAGGGATGAATAAGGGGAGCACAGAGAATTTTTTAGGACAGTGAAACTGTCCTGTATTCTGTATGATACTGTAATGGTCAATACATTTCATCATACATCTGTCAATACCCACAGAACATAAACACCAAGAGCGAATCCTCATATAAGCTATGGAGCCTGGGAAATAATGCTGTGTTGACATAGGTTCATTGATTGTAACAAACACACCAATCTGGTGGGGGATGTTCATAGGGAGTGTATTAGTCCATTCTCACACTGCTAATAAAGACATACCTGGGACTGGGTAATTTAATGGTCTTACAGTTCCACATGGCTGGGGAGACCTCGCAATCATAATGGAAGATGAAGGAAGAGCAAAGGGACTTCTTACCTGGCGCCAGGCAAGAGAAGACTTGTACAGGGGAACCCCTCTTTATAAAACCATCAGATCTCATGAGACTTATTCACTATCATGAGAACAGCATGGGAAAGATTTGCCCCCATAATCCAATTACCTCGCACCAGGTCCCACCCACAACACGTGGGAATTGTGGGAGCTACCATTCAAGATGAGATTTGGTGGGGGACACAGCCAAACATTATCAGGGTGGTACTGCATAGGGGTACTGTTTTTCCGGGAGCACTCTTTACTTTCTTCTCAATTTTGTTGTGAACCTGAAACTGCTGTAAAAAATAAAGTCTAGGTGTTTTTTATTTTTTATTTTTAAGTGAGCAATCAACAGATGTCAACACTAAGATGAATTAGACACCGGAATTGTCTGACAAGTAATTTAAACAGATATTATAAAAGTGCTTCAGCAAGTAAGTACAAATTCTCTTGAAGTGAAGATTCAGCAAAAATGGAAGTTATTGAAAAATAACCAAATGGAAATTATAGAACTGAGAAATACAATAATCAAAATTAAAACTGTGTGGTTGGGCTCAATAATAGAGATGATAGAGGATAGACTCAGCGGACTTGAGGGTAGATCAATGGAATTTACCCAGTCTGAACAACAGAGAAAAGAAAGACTGAAGTAAAATGAACAGAGAGTCTCAAAGACCAGTGGGACCGTAACAAAAGAGAGCATGATATCATTGGAATACTTCAGGAAGAGGAGCAAGACCACAGAACTGAAGAAATTCAGTAAAATTTGGTGGAAGACATAAACCTACAGTTTTAAAAAGCTGCGTGAACTATCATAAGCAGGATAAACTCAAAGAAATTCACACCAAGACATATCATAATTAAACCTGTAAAAACTGAAGACAAAGTCTTGAAGGCAACTAGACAGAAAGCATCCATTACTTATAGGGAAATACCAGTTTGAATGAAAGTG
Source organism: Piliocolobus tephrosceles (assembly GCF_002776525.5). NCBI lineage: Eukaryota > Metazoa > Chordata > Mammalia > Primates > Cercopithecidae > Piliocolobus > Piliocolobus tephrosceles. The sequence goes on along the minus strand of NC_045440.1, from coordinate 29,437,996 downwards.
GATTTATCTTCTGAAACCATAAAAGACAGCAGAAAGTGGCATAACAGTTTTCAAGTATTTAGAGAAAAAAGAACTATCACTCACAAATTCCATATCCAGTGAAAATATCCTTCAGGAATGAAGGGGAAATAAAGACATTCTCAGATGAAGAAAAACTGAGAATCTGTTGCTAGCAAATCTTTCCTTAAAGAATGACTAAAGGAAGTTCTTTAAACAGAAAGGAAATGATAACAGAAGAATGCTTTAAACTTTAGAAAAGAAGGAAGAACATCAAAACAGGCAAAGATAGGGGTAAACATAATAGATGATCCTATTCTCCTGAGTGTCTTAAATTATATTCGAAGGTTAAAGACAAAATAACACTATCGGTGTGATGATCAATGAATGTAAAGGAAATAGTTGGGACACATGTTTTAAAAATGGGAAGGGTAAAGGAATGTAAATGGAGGTAAGTTTTCCACACTTGCCTTCAACTGGAAAAACACTGACACCAGTAGAATGTGACTCTTGACATGTGTATATGGTAACACCTAGAGCAACCACTAAGAAAACTGTCCAAAGAGATGTACCCAAAATGCTATAAATAAATCAAGATGAAACCTTAAAAAATTTTAAATAATCCACCCAAAGTGAGAATAGAGGAATAAGAAGGAGAGAAAATAAACAGAAAACAAATAATAAAATGGTAGACAAGCTTTAACACATATGAAAAGACAAGCTACAAACTAGAAGAAAATATTTACAAACAATGTATCCAACAAAATACTAGTATCTAGAACATATTTTTTAAATCCTCAAAACTCAACAGTGTTTTAGAAATCCCAGGTCTTCTTTAAAGACATGAAATATTTCACCAAGTGGATATACAGATGGCAAGTAAGTATATGAAGGATGTCCAACATTGTGAACTAAAAATTAAGACCACAGTGATACTGCACTACATACATATTGGATTAGCTAAAAAAAAAAAAAAAACTGAGGACATCAAATGCTGGTAAGGATGTAAAGAAACTAGATTATTCATACACTGCTAGTAGGAATACAAAATCATATAGCCACTCTAGAAAACAGTTTGGCAGTTTCTTATAAAACTAAACATACCATTGCATTCTTTGGCATTGATTCATCTCAGAGAAATGGATAATAGGTTCACACAAAAACCTGTACACACATGTTCATAGCAGCTTTATTCGTGATAGCTAGAAACTGGGAACAACCCTGATGTTTTTCACCAGGTGACTGATGAAACAAGCAATGCAGCATTCATACCATTGAAAACTAGGCAGCAATGAAAAGAAACAAGCTATTGATACGTGCAACAACTTGGATGAAATCTCCGGGGAATTATGCTGAGTGAAAGAGCCAGTCTCAGCTGGGTGTGGTGGCTCATGCCTATAATCTCAGTAATTTGGGAGGCCGAGGCAAGTGGATCACCTGAGGTCAGGAGTTCGAGACCAGCCTGGCCAACATGGTGAAACCTTGTCTCTACTAAACACACAAAAAAATTAGCCAAGCATGGTGGCAGGCACCTGTAATCCCAGCTACTTGGGAGGCTGAGGCAGGAGAATTGCTTCAACCGGTGATCGGAGGCGGAGGTTGCAGTGAGCTGAGATCATACCACTGCACTCCAGCCTGGGCGACAGAGTGAGACTGCATCTCAAAAAACAAAACAAGAAAGAGCCAATCTCAAAGATGAGAAACTGTATGATTCTCTTTATATAACATTTTTGAAATGACAAAATTGTAGAAATGGAGAACAGATTAGTGGTTGCCGGGGTGAGGGATGGGGGTGGGGAAAAGGAGACGGGTATGGCAATAAAAGAGTAACACCAGGATCTTTGTGGTGATGAAAATGTAACTTGACTGTATCAAATGTATCAGTGTCAATATCCTGGTTATTATACTTGTAAAATGCCTCCATTGGAGGAAACTGTGTAAGGGAGAACACAGGATTTGAATCTACAATTGTCTTAAAAGTAAAAGTTCAGGCTAGGAGTGGTGGCTCACACGTGTAATCCCAGCACTTTGGGAGGCTGAGGCGGGTGGATCACAAGGTCAAGAGATTGAGACCAACCTGGCCACCATGGTGAAACCTCGTCTCTAGTAAAAATACAACAATTAACTGGGTGTGGTGGCACACACCTGTAGACCCAGCTACTCAGGAGGCTGAGGCAGGAGAATCGCTTGAACCTGGGAGGCAGAGGATGCAGTGAGCCAAGATCATGCCACTGCACTCCAGCCTGGCAACAGAGCAAGACTCCATCTCAAAAAAAAAAAAAGTAGGTGGGGCACGGTGGCTCATGCCTATAATCCCAGCACTTTGGAAGGCCAAGGTGGCAGATCACGAGGTCAGGAGATTGAGACCATCCTGGCTAACATGGTGAAATCCCATCTCTACTAAAAATACAAAAAAATTAGCCAGGTTTGGTGGCAGGCACCTGTAGTCCCAGCTACTCGGGAGGCTGAGGCAGAAGAACGGTATGAACCCTGGAGGCAAAGCTTGCAGTGAGCCAAAATTGTGCTGGGGCACTCCAGCCTGGGCGACAGAGCAAGACTCCATCAAAAAAAAA
>NC_045440.1:29422449-29435326 GCF_002776525.5 Piliocolobus tephrosceles | reverse complement strand
AGAAAGACAGAGGAAGGAAGGAAGGAAGGAAGGAAGGAAGGAAGGAAGGAAGGAAGGAAGGAAGGAAGGAAGGAAGGAAAAGAGAGAAAAGAAAGAAAGAAAGAAAGAAAGAAAGAAAGAAAGAAAGAAAGAAAGAAAGAAAGAAAGAAAGAAAGAAAGAAAGAGAGAAAGAAAGAGAGAAAGAAAGAGTTCAAGAAAACATTTTTCTGAGGGATGGGTTACCCATTCCTATTTATTGGCCTATAGAAAAAATAATGATTAGTTTCTAACCTGGGCACACTGAAATTCCAACGAGGCTGTTATTCTGGTCCCAGTGAAGGACAGTCGACTTGTTTCAACTCCACAATTGCCAAAATGAATATATATTATAAATAAGTTTTATGTAATGCTTCCTAATCCTAATGGAGCCGCATGAAACCACCACCAATCATGAAAAGACTGGGAGGCTGATAGCTTGTTTTCATACTCTCTTACTAAGGTCAGGAAGAGTAACACCCTCTAAAAAAACATAATTAGTGTGCAAGAAGACAACATTCTGCTCTCGGCTGAGTGGCACTTTCGGCAGCACTCAGCTGATCGCTTCTCCTGAAGCTGTTCCTGCCTGGCATCGTTCTCTCATGGTTTTTGTGTGCCTCATTGGTGCTCTCCTCAGTGTCTTTTACAGGCTCTTCCTCTTCTGCCCAACATCTCCATTATGGAAATCTCAGAGCCCACTTCTGTATACAGAGCTCTTCTCTACACATAGTCTCTGCCTGAGTGAGCCCATCTATTTCTCAGTATGTAGATACCACCCTTATGTTGATGGCCTTCAAATTTTCCATATCCTGCCCATACGCCTCTAGCCTGAAGTCCCTACTCATATCTCCAGCTTTCTACTCAATTATTTCACAGGCATCTCAACTTTCACATGTCTAAAACTGAAGACATAATTTACACACACAGAGACACATACACAAACCAGCCTGACCAACATGGCAAAACCCTGCCTCTACTAAAAATACAAAAATTATCTGGGCATGGTGGTAGGTGCCTGTAGCCCCAGCTACTCAGGAGGGTGAGGCACGAGAATTGCTTGAACCCAGGAGGCAGAGGTTGCAGTGAGCCAAGATCGCACCACTGCACTCCAGCCTGGGTGACAGAGCAAGACTCCGTCTCAAAAAAAAAAAAAAAAAAACAAGGAAAAGAAAAAGCGTGAGGGCCCATTCTGCTTAGGGAAAGAACCTAAAGTTCCAAGGAGAAATGAGGGTACAGGAAGAAGGAAAGGAAACTTAAAGCAGAGCACAGCGTACACACACACCCCTGGGAATGTGATGGCCTGAGGAGACTCTGGGGAAAACAGGAATAGCAAGGAGATGGGATTACTTGACGAGGAGGGTGCAGTGGAAACATCTACACGTGAATACACACCTTCCTGTGGAAATCTTTGGAAAAGTCCACATGGCTCTTACATTCTTACTGTGCGAATACTTTCTCTTGAGGGATAATAAGTTCTCTATTGAAACTAACATGTGGGGCAGGTGGTGGACAGAAGATTCATGCTTTTTTTTTTTTTTTTTTTTTTTTTTTTTTTGAGACAAAGTCTTGTTCTGTCACCCAGGCTGGACTGGACTGCAGTGGCACCATCATAGCTTATTGCAGCCTGGAATTCCTTGTCTCAGGCAATCCTCCCACTTCAGACTCCCAAGCAGCTGGGAATACAGATGTGCACCCCCATGCCTGGTTTGTTTATTTATTCATTTATTTATTTATTTATTTAGAGACAGAGTCTCGTTCTGTCTTCCAGGCTGCAGTGCAATGGTGCCATCTGGACTCATTGCAACCTCCGCCTCCTGGGTTCAAGCGACTCTCCTGCCTCAGCCTCCCGAGTAGCTGGGATCACAGGCACACACCACTATGCCTGGCTAATTTTTGTATTTTTAGTAGTGACAGGGTCTCACCATGTCTGCCAAGCTGATCTCAAACTCCTGACCTCAAATGATCCATCTGCCTCGGTCTCCCAAAGTGCTGGGATTACAGGAGTGAGTCATGGCACCCGAGCTCAGGATTGGTATCTTGACACAGAAACAAAGTATATCATGAGAACCTGGGATTCATAAAAATAAAAATAAAAATAAAGTCATGGAGAAATTTCTCCAGTTTTCCAGCATGGACTCAGCAGAGAGTACAAGTTAATTACATTGAGATTACTGAGGAAAGGCAGGAGGTAGTGAACCACCAACATCTGGGATACACTGTGTGAAGGGAGGAATTTGAAAAAAAATCAAAAATCCTTTCCATCTTCAGGATTAAATTAAAAGAATTTAATCATATTTAGCAGTATCCACATATTTAACACTGTTTGTTGGTAAGTACAGTAAAAATTAGAATTATCTGAGGCCCAGCTAAAGTCCTAGCATTCACACAGAGCAAGAAATGACCCAATACACTTCCACACAACAGAGAGGACCATTTTTCCTGAGAGCAGAGCCACAGTCCTGCTAATAAGAGAAATGTTTTTTCTTTATATAGGATTAGACTGTGACGTTTATTTAAAAATTGCCTTATAGGCTGGGCACAGTGGCTCAGGCCTGTAATGCCAGCACTTTGGGAGGCCAAGGCCGGCAGATCACCTGAGGTCAGGCGTTCATGACCAGCCTGGCCAACTTGACGAAACCCCATCTCTACTAAAAATGCAAAAAGTACCCGGGCGTGGTAGCACATGCCTATGATCTCAGCTACTCGGGAGTCTGCGGCAGAAGAATTGCTTGAACCCAGGAGGCGGAGGTTGCAGTGAGCCGAGACCGTGCCATTGCACTCCAGCCTGGGTGGCAGAGTGAGACTCTGTCTCAAAAAAAGGAAAAAAAAACTGCCTTATATACAGTTGATTTGTTGATTGCCTAACAGCTCTCCACACAGAAAAACTACACTGCAAGTGAAATCATGTTCACCTTCCCTGGACTCCAGCCTGAAAACTTCTGCAGAAGCAAACATCTTTTTCCATAGGCTCAGGGACATGAAAGATGTACTCAGGTAGGGACCAGGAAAGATCTCTTCTTGTGGAATGGGTATGGATTTCGTGAGGGAAGACAGGGTGTTACTCAAATAAGAATCATAAAGAAGGCAGTATATAAGGCCCAGGGTAGGTCAGGCATTGACGGCTCATGCCTGTAATCCCAGCACTTTGGGAGGCCAAGGTGGGAGGACTGCTTGAGGCCATGAGTTTGAGACCAGGCTGGGAAACAAAATGAGACCCCTGGCTGGGCACAGTGGCTCACACCTGTAATCCCAGCACTTTGGGAGGCCGAGGTGGGTGGATCACCTGAGGTTGGGAGTTTGAGACCAACCTGGCCAACGTGGCGAAACCCCATCTCTACTAAAAATATAAAAATTAGCCAGACGTGGTGGCATGCACCTGTAATCCCAGCTACTCGGGAGGCTGAGGCAAAAGAATCGCTTGAACCCAGGAGACAGAGGTTGCAGTGAGCCAAGATCACACCACTGCACTCTAGCCTGGGTCACGGAGCCAGACCCCGTCTCAAAAAACAAACAAAAAAACACAGTAAACGAAGTGAGACCCCGTCTCTATAAAAAAGACCCACGGTAGGAGTCCGAGGGCAGGAGAGGCAAGAGACAGGAAGACCCAACCTTCGTACCGCCTGTAGGACAGCACAGGTCAACCTTTGGGAAGCGAAAAGGAAGGGGATCAAAAATAACAAGAAAGAGGGAAAAGAAAGAAGGAAAAGAAAGAGGATCAGCAACATCTGGAAAACACTTGACACCACATTAGGGTTTTCCGTTTTATGTCTGCCTTTGGCACTCGCTTCTGCCAACAGGCTCTAATCAAACACAAACAAAATCCTCCAATTCAGAGAGGCCGGAGCTTAAGCTGATGGAACAAGGACTCAAAGCTTGGCCCTACAAGCAACTTAGAAAACAAAATGTACAAAGAGACAGACACAGTGCCAGCCTCACCTATCGTGGGCCAAGTAGAGTCGTTGCTGTGGGAGTCTCCTAATGGCGGTGGTCCAGGCACTTAGAGCAAGAGGCATGGCCTCTGCTGACCTTGGCTGCCACAATAAACATGGAAAAGAAGTCACCTGGCTCAGCCGTGAAGTTCTGGGCCATGCAACTGCCTTGAGCTATAGCTCTCTTGATGCTTCTCACAGTCACCTAGAAATTAAACTGGCAAAATAAAACCACAGAAAAGACAGGTGGCCCTATTTCTCCTTTTCCTAGAACTAAAAGATTAAAACAGAGACTCATAGCTCTCTGAATCTCAAATTCTAACACTGGAAATACTGAAAATTATATACCTGTAAGATTAAACTAACAAGGGAAAGTGCCATACTTGTGGCTTAAAAGAAGTAGACCACTGGGAAATGGAAGTATATATCCCCCTATGAGATAACTTTTCTACAGGAAACATACAGAAACCTTCAAAATAACCTGTTGCATTATCACTATAATTCAGAAGGATGTTGCATCTTAGATATAGGAGCGATTGATTTTGGATATAAGGGAAATTGCAGGTGATAGGAAATACAATGGAAGCAGTAAATGAAGGAGTTAGATATCACAGGAAAATCCTGTAGAAAATTGGCAGTTCAACTTGAGAAACTTCCCTGGAACTCAGAGGAGAAAGATATCATGATGATGGATGAAAGAAGAGATGTGAAAGGCCATATCACAGTGGCGTGGACTAGTCTAGGAGTCGCTCAGGTCTGGGTTTGAATCCTGGCTCTGCCGCTTGCTAAATAAGCAATCTAGGAATTTAGCCTTCCTAAGCCTTGTTTTCCTCATCTGTAAATTTGAATCAATAATAATAGGACTGGGGGTAGTGGTCACACCTGTAATCCCAGCACTTTGGGAGACTGGAGCAGGAAGACCACTTGAGCCCAGGAGTTTGAGGCTGCAGTGAGCTATGATCACACCATTGCACTCCAGCCTGGGCAACAGAGCAAGATCCTGTCCCTAAAAATAAATAAAATAATTTTTAAAAAGAATAGTATCTGAGCAATAGGGATTAGTGTAAGATTTAAATGAGAAAAACAGGGTCTGGCACTTAAAAACACCCAATAAATGTTTCTGGTAATGCTGTTGTTGGTGCTGATGAAAATGATGATGTGAATGACAATGAGCTTGTAAATATACTTGTAATAAGGATAGCAGAATGAGAGAATGAAGTAGACGGTGCCATAATAAATAAGATGTTTTGGCTACAAGTAATAGCAGACCCACTAAACAATAAGGAAACTTGTTAACTCACACACAAAAAAAGAACTCCCAAGGTAGGGCAGCCTCTCAACCATATCAAGATCTAAATTCTTTCCATTTCTGTATTCTACCAGCTCAGAGAGTCAGCTGCTCCCCTCAAGTTTGCCAGATGGCTTCAACAGCTACAGGCTTTGTATACATCCCCCCACACCAAAATCCACACCAAGACAGGGACTTTTTCCTCGCATTCCTCTTTTAGAAGCAAAGAAATCTTGCCCAGAAGCACTCCTAACCCAGTGGACTTCCCACATTGTCTCATAGGTCAAAATTAAGCTCCATGCCTACCCCTAAACAAAGAGAACAGAGAACTGGACTGCCTAGATGTACATTTTGCAGTCTAGGTGCTATAGCACTTGGCATATCATGATTTCCTTCCTTCCTTCCTTCCTTCCTTCCTTCCTTCCTTCCTTCCTTCCTTCCTTCCTTCCTTTCTTCCTTTCTTTTTTGAGACAGAGTCTTACTCTGTCACCAGGCTGGAGTGCAATGGCATAGTCTCTGCTCACTGCAACCTCCTCCTCCTGTGTTCAGGAGATTCTCCTGCCTCAGCCTCCTGGGTAGTTGGAACTACAGGCAGGAGCCACCACGCCCAGCTAATTTTTGTATTTTTAGTAAAGATGGAGTTTTGCCATGTTGGTCAAGCTGGTCTCGAACTCCTGACCTCAAGTGATCCGCCTTCCTCAGCCTCCCCAAATGCTGGGATTACAGCTGTGAGCCACTCCATTCGGCCAGCGTATCATGATTAATATACAAAAGTAGACTTTTGGCAAGCCATATTCTCTGGCTGCAAGGTAATGTGTACATTAGCAATGCATTCAGCTGCAAATAAAAAACGCAGCCAACAGTAGCTGGGCATTCATTTGACTTACATCATCATCAGTCTTGCTGGTACAATGATGCTATCGGGGACACAGATCCTTTCTGTCTTTCTACTCTGTCATTCTTAGCCTGTTAGATTTTATCCTTATGCTTTCCTTTTCTTGTACCTCCAGACGTAATACTTGGATGTCAGTGAGGAGGAGGGGGAAAGGGCAAAAATGGGTTTTCTGCTGGTAACTCTTTGACTTTTCAAGAGGGGACTCTGTCTCCAAGGACCTGCATCTCCATCTCTCTAGACAGAGCCAGGTAACATGCCCTAACTAGCTGCAGGAAATACTTGAGCAATTTTAGCAGGAAAACATTGAGAAGTTTTTGCTAGGTAGTTTGCTGCCTTCAACAAAACCTGAGTTCAGTTACTAGAGAAAAACAGAAGAAATGGGTGAGACTCGACATCAAAAAAGAGCCTAGCACTTTTAGAAGTCAAACCTCTTGCAAAATTAAAATCAGTCTCCTTAGTAATCTCTGGATGTAAGAGGGAGTAAGAACTGTAATACTGATTGAAATAGTCATACTACATGCCCAAGTACACAGAAAGAATCCCACAGTACTCAGAAAAAGATTTGGGACTTTAAGTACTTTTATTGTTAAGTTTTTAAAAAATGAAAATAAATAAATTAATTGAAGAAACTAGAAAAAGAACACAAAATTAATCTATGAAAGCAGTGGTGGGAATTAGTCATGGTAGAAGCAGAAAACAATTAATTGTGAAATTAAAAAGAAATAGAATTGATAAATAAATACCAAGTCTATTCTTTGAAAAGAACAGTAAAAGACACAAATCATAGGAAAGGCGAACCAAGGAAAACTGGAATGAAATGAAAATATGATGAATGAGAAATGGAATATAGTCACAGAGCTAAAGGAAAATTTTTAATTAGGAGAAATATCATTACGCAATTTTTAATAATAAATGAAATGATTTTGATCAAACTAGTAATCTCTATACAGGTATAAATCATCACAACTGACTCAAGGATAATTTATTTCTGAAAACAAAAAAAAAGTAGGAAATATCAATAAAGAAGAAAAACATCTCAATTTTTTAATAGAACTGTGATAGCCATATCCCAGTTTCTTTGGTTTGTACATATGTGCATACATATAAATATGTAGAGTTTATTTGGTTTGTACATATGTATAAGTATGTGCATATGTACAATGATCATTACAAAATGTATCAAAATATCACATAAATATAATTTCAAAAAATATAAATATAAATATGTGATATTTTGATACAAGCATAAAAGTTATAATGATCAAATCAGGGTAATTAGGATAACCATTATCTCAAGGATTTATCATTTCTTTGTGTGAGGAACTTCCAATTCCACTCTTTTCATTTTTTTGAAATATACAGTAACCAGGCACAGTGGCTCCTACCTGTAATCCCAGCAACTCAGGAGGCTGAGGTGGGAGGATTGCTTGAGCTCCAGAGTTTACGATCAGCTTGGGCAAAGTAGTGAGATCTTGTATCTTAAAAAAAAAAAAAAAAAAAAAAATTAATTAGCTGGGCCCACCTATGGTCCCAGCTACTTGGGAGGCTGAGTCAGGAGGATTGCTGGAGCCCAGGAGTTCAAGGCTGCAGTGAGCTCTGATTGCACCACTGCACTCCTACCTGGGGGACAGAACCAGACCCTGTCTAAATAAATAAAATAAATTTAATTCAATTACATACAATAGTAAGAGACACTTTTTTACCTCAGTTTGGCAAAATGCGAAAAGGTGGTAACACCCAAAACTGATGAGGGTGAAGAAAAGACCACTTTCTGGAGGACAATTTGGTAGTACATTTCAATAGTCTTCAAATGGGAAGGCTTGACCTTGCAAGTCTATAAACAGGTACTTATATCAAGAAGGTTTTTGTTTTTTAAAAGCATTTAAAAGGATGTTCATTGCAGCATTGCTTATAACAGTGAAAAGAAATAGAAAAATTCTAACTATTCAAAAATAGGACATGAGTTGGATAAAGCATGGTACATCACACAACAGAATGCTGTGTGATCATTACAAATGGCGTTGGGGACATGATGAGATATCAAAACATTTTTCAAAGTTGATTTCAAAACAAAACAGCTAACGGGTGCAGTGACTCATGCCTGTAATCGTGAGGCTTCCTGTACTTGGGAGGCTGAGGAGGGCAGATCAACCCATCTATACTAAAAATACAAAATTAGGCAGGTGTGGTGGCACTTGCCTGTAATCCCAGCTGCCCGGGAAGCTGAGGCGGGAGAATCACTTGAAACCAGGAGGTGGAGATTGCAGTGAGCCAAGATCACCCCACTGCACTCCAGCCTGAGAGACAAGAGCAAAACTTTGTATCAAAACAAAACAAAACAAAACAAAAAAACACCAGCAAAACCCCTATTTGAAACCATGGTTAATTCTGAGTAGGATGATTATAGAAACTCATTTTTCTAATTGAACTTTTAATTTTTTATATTGTATTGGCAACTTTTCTTTTCATTTAAGGAAAATTAATGAGTACATGAACAGAAAATCCTGCTCAGAAAAAGCCTGTTGAGTCAGTTTTACAGGATGATTTGAACAATGAGAGACTCAGGGTGTATTTATCTGTTAGGGCTACCGCAACGAAATACCACAGGCTGAGTGACTTAGACAGCAGACATTTATTTTCTCACAGATACTGGAAGCCCAAGCTCAGGATGTCAGTAGGGTTGGTTTCTTCTGAGGCCTCTCTCCTTGGCTTGCAGATGGCTGTCTTCTCCCTGCATCCTCACTCAGCCTTTCCTCTGTGTCTCTGTCTCTATCCTAATCTCTTCTTCTAATAAGAACATCAGGCTGGGCACAGGGGCTCACGCCTGTAATCCCAACACTTTGGGAGGCTAAGGCAGGCGAATCACTTGAGGTCAGGAGTTCGAGACCAGCCTGGGCAACACAGTGAAACGCTATCTCTATTAAAAAAAAAAAAAAAAAAAAAAAAAAAATTAGCTGAATGTGGTGGCGCGTGCCTGTAATCCCAGCTACTCAGGAGGCTGAGGCAGGAGAATCGCTTGAACCCAGGAGGCGGAGGTTACAGTGAGCCGAGATTGTGTCACTGCACTCCAGCCTGGGCGACAGAGCGAGACTCCATCTCAAGACAAAAATAAAAACACAAAAACACTAGTCATACTGGATTAGGACCCACTGTAATGACCTGGTTTTATTTATTTAATTTGTACACATTGATGGAGTACATGTGCAATTTTGCTGCATGCATAGATTGTGTAAGTGGTCAGATCTAGGCTTTTAGTAATGACCTCAGCTTAATTCACTCTTTCAAGAATCTACAGTTACATCCTGAGGCACTGGGGGCTAGGACTTCAAGATCTGAAATGGGGGAGACACAAGTCCACCCGTAACTCAGGGGTTACCCTGGGAGTTCTGTTATCCCACCTAGGGATGGGTGACCTGGTTCCATTCTAGGATGGTAAGCAGCATGGCACTTACCCTGAGCTTCGGAGGCGCTCTCTGCAGAAGTGCAGTTCTATCTTCAAGGCGCTTGTAAAAAATATTATTATTATTTGAGACAGAGCGGATTACAGTAATGCAATCCCCACTCATTGCAACCTCCACCTCCCAGGTTCAAGTGATTCTCCTCCCTCAGCCTCTGGAGTATCTGGGATTTCAGGCATGCACCACCACGACTGGCTGATTTTTGTATGTTTTGTAGAATCAGGGTTTCGCCATGTTGGCCAGGCTGGTCTTGAACTCCTGACCTCAAGTGATCCACCCTTGCCTCAGCCTCTCAAAGTGTTGGGATTACAGGCATGAGCCTCTGTACCTGGCTCGTCAAGGCACTTGGAATCCAAGTTTGCAGACTAGAGGAGGCCATGAGATTCATTGAACAAGAATTAACCATTGCTCTCATTCTGTGCGAGGCTGTGGGCTGAGCTCCCTATGTTGGTTAGGGGACAACGGAGTAGGGAGGAAAGTTAAAACAACAACAACCACAACAACAACAAAACTCTTTTTAGACTAGAGAGAGCCATAGAATTTTCTCACTACAGGTCAAAGGAAGATTTCCAGTTGAGAGCAGAGAAGTCACTTCAATTACACCCCTCACATAGGGACGGAAAGACAGACTTTGATTCCAATTCCTGTTCTTCTAATAAATGAATTGAACAAATTCCAGCTTCTCAGTGGCTGGTAGAAACTGGCCCACAGTGGACACCCCTCCCATCCCCTGCAACTCTCAACACATCAGACACATACCCCAAGCCCAGAGCCTTCCAAAGCTCTGGGTCCTAGACTTGCCTCTGTTGCCTTGAAAAGACACTGTTTCCTTCTACACGATGCAAAGTAGTCATTTCAGGCAAAAATATCATCCTTAATTGCATGCTGCTGTCAAGGCTTTGAAATGTACTCTCAAAAACAAAATCAATTATTGACAAGGCAAGGCCAGTCCTAGAACAGGAAACATTCACTTACTGTTTATTTCCCTACAAATCAATACATTTTCTCTTTCCCCCCAAAACAATGAATTTTCTCTTTCCCTGCAAATCAACGAATTATCCTATTGCATTCTGGGTTTCCTGAGTGTGAGCAACACCATGAATGAAGTCCGCGACATGAGAGTCAGGATCCTCTTTAACGTAATAAAGGTAGAGGCAGGCATCTATGAATATGATTTCCCCAAAGCCTGGAGTGTGCTTGTCTGTGTGTGTATACATCTGTGCACATGCAGGTACACACACACACACACACACAACACACACAAATGCCGATAACTGGAAAATGCTGCAACAGGGTGAATTTGAACAATGAGTCCTGTTATCCTGCACCTGCAGTTATTCAGGAGAGCATTTTGTTCAAGAGTGAAAAGAAGCCACTACCCTAAAGCAAGAAGATACTAATTCTGTCCAGGTTCCCAAACCGCCACTCATCTTTCTTTATCTTGCTATAATGACAACCTCACTCTGATTCACTTTCCTGTTCTTAGGAGGCAGCTCTCCTCCAGTGCGGGAGGAGATCCTACGGCTGCCACCAGGAGCATCGCATTCCCTCCTCTCCATCTTGAGGCCGAGTCTTCCCGGGTGTGATCTGCTTATCAGGTGTCTCCTCTAACAGCTCTGAGACTAGCTTCCTCGACTTGCACTGTAATACCAGTGGCTGGTCTGTTTCCGTTGAGTGGGGGCCCTCTTGACTGACAGTTCCTTGGCCCATTCTTTCCCCTTCCCTTGAGAAGTCTACTGTCTAGGGCAGGGGTCCCCAGCCTCCAGGCCATGGACCAGTACCAGTCCATGGCCTGTTAGGAACCAGCCGCACAGCAAGAGGTGAGCGGCTTCAACTGTATTTACGGCAGCTCCCCATCCATCACATTACCGCTTGAGCTCCGCCTCCTGTCAGATCAGCAGCAGCCTTAGATTCTTATAGGAGCACGAACCCTATTGTGAACTGCGTATGCGAGGGATCTAGATTGCATGCTCCTTATGAGAATCTAATGCCTGATGATCTGTCACTGTCTCCCGTCACCCCCAGATGGGATCATCTAGTTGCAGGAAAACAAGCTCAGAGCTCCCACTGATTAGACATTATGGTGTGTTATATAATTATTCTATACTATAGTGTAATAATAATAAGGTACACAATAAACGTATTATAACACACTTGAATTTTTCCCACACCATCCCCTCCTCCCCACCCATGATCCGTGGAAAAATTGTCTCCCACGAAACCAGTCCCTGGTGCCAAGAAGGTTGGGACCGCTGGTTTAGGGAATCAGTGGAGTTCTGTCACTGAGGTTACTGCAGGAGGACATCACCAAGGATGGGAGAGAGTTTCCCACAGGATAGCGCAAAGGTGGCCGCGATGGCACCCAAAGGCTCCTGGATCCTCCAGCGTCAGCTAGGACTGCACTTGAAGCAACTAAACAGCTATCAACTCCCTTCCCATGGTCTAGCAGATGAGAACTGATTCCTAAACATACATGTGCACTCTTGGGAGTCTGGAAACGCTTGGGAAGGAGAATTGCAAAAAATGACAGAGTTCCTGCCAGTAAGTGCTGGGCTTTCACGCCATTGCAATGGCAGCAGGATCGTATTTTCTCATTTGTACTCACGACCCACGAAAGCTGTGCATGGCATTGTATTCATTTATTCATTCATACATTTGCTCACTCCACAAAATTCACTGAGTTACTACTATGTGCCAGAACCAATTTGTCTCAGTCTGTTTGTGCTGCTTTCATAACAAAATGCCACAGACTGCACAATTTATAAACAACAGTTTATTTCTCATAGTTCTGGAGGCTGGAGGTCCAAGATCAAGGCGCCAGTAGGTTCAGTGTCTGGTGAGGGCTGCTCTCTGCTTCCAAAATGGAGCCCTGTTGCTGTGTCCTTCAGAGGGGACACATGCTGTGTCCTCACACGGCAGAAAGGAAGGAAAGGTGAACTCACCATTCCTTATAAGAGGACTCAAGTCCTGTTACAAGACCCTAATCCCATCCATGAGGACTCTGCCCTCATGGCCTAATTACCTTCTGAAAGGTTCTTCAACTGTTGTATAGGGGATTAAGTTTCAACATAAATTTTGGGAGGGACACAAACATTCAAAATACCTATTCCATTCTAGGTATTCGACTGTGAATAAGTCCAAATCCCCACCCTCATCAAATTACGTTCTAGTGGGAGAAACAGAGCTATGCTGTCCAATACAATAGCCACCAGCCACCTGTGGCTCTTTTCTTTTCTTTTCTTTCTTTTCTTTCTTTCTTTCTTTCTTTCTTTCTTTCTTTCTTTCTTTCTTT
>NC_045440.1:29421062-29422439 GCF_002776525.5 Piliocolobus tephrosceles | reverse complement strand
TCTTTCTTTCTTTCTTTCTTTCTTTCTTTCTTTCTTTCTTTCTTTCTCTCTCTCTCTTTCTTTCTTCCTTTCTTTTTTCTTTTTTTTTTTTTTTTTTTGAGACAGAGTATCACTCTTTCGCCCAGGCTGGAGTGAAGTGGTGCAATCTCAGCTCATGGCAACCTCTAACCCCAGGTTCAAGTGATTCTTCTGCCTCAGACTTCCAAGTAGCTGGGATTACAGGCGCATGCCACCACGCCCGGCTAATTTTTGTATTTTTAGTAAAGATGGGGTTTCACCATGTTGGCCAGGCTGGTCCCGAACCCTTGACCTCAGCCTCCCAAAGTGCTGGGATTACAGGCATGAGCCAAACACGTTGCTATTTCAATGTAAATTAATTTAAGTAGCATTCAACTAAAATTGTAGTGTGTCAATTGCACTAGCCACATTATATAGTGCTCAATAGCGACTATACGAATACATGTGGCTCGTGGCTACCATATCAGACAGCACAGAATTATAGAACATTATCACAGAACCTCAGGACCACAGGACACGAGAGGACGGGCTGGGATAGATGGTAGTGGCACTGGAACCGTTTTTGTTACGGTAGTCAAGGAAGGTTTCTCTAGAGAGATGACATTTGAGTGAAGGCCTGAATGATTACACCATTAAAAAAAAAAAAATCTAACGATAACCTTAGCAAGAAATGTCAAGGACCTATATGAAAATAATGCTAACATTTTCCTTATTGAACTGAATTTTGAAGGCCAAAGAAATCAAGAAGTGTATCTGGTAGACCTGAAGTCTGGGCAAGGGAGAAAAATGAGTGGAAAGAAAACGAACAAGTGTGCAGGTGGGTAGCAGGGTAGCAGGAAGGCCTGAGCCCCAGATCCCCGCCCAGGACACCCCCTGTGCTGCTCGCTGATTCCTCATCTTGACACACCCCACCCTGCACACCACACTCTGGTTCAATCAGTACCTTGTTACTAGTTGGGCATGGTGGCTCATGCCTGTAATCCCAGCACTTTGGGAGGCTGAGACAGGCAGATCACTTGAGGTCGGGAGTTCGAGACCAGCCTGGCCAACATGATGAAACCCCCATCTCTACTAAAAATACAAAAATTAGCTGGGTGTGCCACTTGGGAGGCTGAGGCAGGAGAATCTCTTGAACCTGGGAGGTGAAGGTTGCAGTGAGCCAGGATCATGCCACTGCACTCCAGCCTGGGCGACAGAGTAAGACTCCATTTAAGAAAAAAAAAGAAAAAACAACCTTGTTACTCCCCCGCATGCCATTCCACGCCTTTTACGCCCCTGCTCTTCTGGCCTCTCCCCTCTTCTCCACCTGGCTATTTCTTTTCTGTTTCTTTTCTTTTTTTTTTTTTTTTTTTTTTTTTG
>NC_045440.1:29419302-29420662 GCF_002776525.5 Piliocolobus tephrosceles | reverse complement strand
TTCTTTCTTTCTTTCTTTCTTTCTTTCTCTCTCTCTCTTTCTTTCTTCCTTTCTTTTTTCTTTTTTTTTTTTTTTTTTTGAGACAGAGTATCACTCTTTCGCCCAGGCTGGAGTGAAGTGGTGCAATCTCAGCTCATGGCAACCTCTAACCCCAGGTTCAAGTGATTCTTCTGCCTCAGACTTCCAAGTAGCTGGGATTACAGGCGCATGCCACCACGCCCGGCTAATTTTTGTATTTTTAGTAAAGATGGGGTTTCACCATGTTGGCCAGGCTGGTCCCGAACCCTTGACCTCAGCCTCCCAAAGTGCTGGGATTACAGGCATGAGCCAAACACGTTGCTATTTCAATGTAAATTAATTTAAGTAGCATTCAACTAAAATTGTAGTGTGTCAATTGCACTAGCCACATTATATAGTGCTCAATAGCGACTATACGAATACATGTGGCTCGTGGCTACCATATCAGACAGCACAGAATTATAGAACATTATCACAGAACCTCAGGACCACAGGACACGAGAGGACGGGCTGGGATAGATGGTAGTGGCACTGGAACCGTTTTTGTTACGGTAGTCAAGGAAGGTTTCTCTAGAGAGATGACATTTGAGTGAAGGCCTGAATGATTACACCATTAAAAAAAAAAAAATCTAACGATAACCTTAGCAAGAAATGTCAAGGACCTATATGAAAATAATGCTAACATTTTCCTTATTGAACTGAATTTTGAAGGCCAAAGAAATCAAGAAGTGTATCTGGTAGACCTGAAGTCTGGGCAAGGGAGAAAAATGAGTGGAAAGAAAACGAACAAGTGTGCAGGTGGGTAGCAGGGTAGCAGGAAGGCCTGAGCCCCAGATCCCCGCCCAGGACACCCCCTGTGCTGCTCGCTGATTCCTCATCTTGACACACCCCACCCTGCACACCACACTCTGGTTCAATCAGTACCTTGTTACTAGTTGGGCATGGTGGCTCATGCCTGTAATCCCAGCACTTTGGGAGGCTGAGACAGGCAGATCACTTGAGGTCGGGAGTTCGAGACCAGCCTGGCCAACATGATGAAACCCCCGTCTCTACTAAAAATACAAAAATTAGCTGGGTGTGCCACTTGGGAGGCTGAGGCAGGAGAATCTCTTGAACCTGGGAGGTGAAGGTTGCAGTGAGCCAGGATCATGCCACTGCACTCCAGCCTGGGCGACAGAGTAAGACTCCATTTAAGAAAAAAAAAGAAAAAACAACCTTGTTACTCCCCCGCATGCCATTCCACGCCTTTTACGCCCCTGCTCTTCTGGCCTCTCCCCTCTTCTCCACCTGGCTATTTCTTTTCTGTTTCTTTTCTTTTTTTTTTTTTTTTTTTTTTTTTTTT
>NC_045440.1:29248061-29419202 GCF_002776525.5 Piliocolobus tephrosceles | reverse complement strand
CAGCTAATTTTTTTTTTTTTTATTTTTAGTAGAGATGGGGTTTCATCATGTTGGCCACGCTGGTCTCAAACTCCTGACCTCTTCTTTTTTCCTTCTTTCTTTCTTTTTTTTAAAGATAGGGTCTCACTCTGTCGCTCAGGCTGGAGTGCAGTGATGCTGTCACGACTCACTGCAGCCTCAACCTCTCAGGCTCAACTGATCCTCCCAACTCAGCCTACAGAGTAGCTGGGACTGCAGGCATGCACCACCACACCCAGCTGATGTTTGTGTTTTTTGTAGAGACAGTGTTTAATCATGTTGCCCCGGCTGGTCTCAAACTCCTGATTTTGTCAAGCGACCCGCCCACCTCAGCCTCCCAGAGTGCTGGGATTACAGGCGTGGCTGTTTCTTATTGACGCTCCTTAGATGGTCCAGATATCATCTTCTCAGAAGCCCTTCCTGCTCCAGCAGGCTAGGTCTGAGTTCTCCTTCCAGAAGCTGCCCTAAGCCCCAGAGCTACCAAATTTGGAGATTTGGGGGATTTGCATATTTGTCGGAACCAGAATGCCCGTCTATGTAACCGGAATGCCCAGCACACTACACAGGCAGAGCTACTTTCTTTGTGCCGGTTGTCAGGTTTGCTCTTCTCCACACCAGCTGATGTTAGAAGCTTAAAATCGACTGAGTTCCCCATCGTCTATGACAGAAAGAGACATCCAATGCCTTCACCTGATTCCCCTGATTTTCACATTATTTTGTCCCCCAAAAAACCTGTATTGATAAGTGGATGGACCAAAACCAAACACAACCAAGTCAAAATGCTCTTTGATTTTCCAGTGCCATAAAACCCGAAATTTCCAAATCTGACCAGCAGATGGTGCTCTTGAACCAAGGACGTAAAATGTTCACTTCCTCCCCATGTGAGAACGAGTCTAATTAGGGAAAAAGCCGAAAGGTTTTCGGTGGATGTTTAAAACAGTATACAATTCACGTGAGTCACTAAAAATAATAAACTGTCCCTATTAAGACCCAAAACAAAGAGGGTCTAGAGGGCTTGCCAAATCCCATCCACATTTTCTGTAAGGGTTACAGAGTTGCAGCAGCTGCCTTCCTCCTTGTTCCCCTTGCAAGTTCAGCGCTTCCTCCGCATCTTAAAAGTCCCTCCGCTTACTCAGTAAGCTTTGGAGGAAATTTAAAGTGATTTATATTCTGTGACTTAGTTACCAGATAACTAATTCATGAACCAGAATATTTCATGAACTTCCGGTTATTTGATTATTCCAGTTATGTTCTTTAAAGATCCTGCAATGCCCATACCTTGTATCCGTTGTTCATGAAAAGCAAGCATTACTCTGGCACCTCAAGAAATCTAACCCCGTGCCCTTGAACTTGAAAATTCTCTAACTCCCCTTTCTTTAACCAAATCAGTAGGCAGCCTTCAGACCGTAACGTGGCTTTCCCGATAGCTTTTCTATGGGCAAAGGATGACAACAGCTGGCTTTTATTATTCCTATGCTGTGCTAAATGCTGCACCACATGCAATTCTCCAACGACTTTAGCTAAGCCTCTATTTCCTCTTCCACACAATGGTGTTAATAAAAGAGACTTAGAGTGGATCAACTTGCTCAAAGTTGCAGTTACATGTGGTCAAACTCAGGCTAATTCCACAGCTCAACCCCCACCTTCTCAGCAAGGCGTCTCCTGTCCCAAATTGAAATAGTCCAAACCCCTTCCCTGCTGTGTCCTCTATCGTTTTATTACGATCTAAAGAAGAATGTTTCACTTTTTTTGTTTGCTGCTGTATTCCAGCACCTACAACAGTGCCTGGTACATAGTAAGTGCTCAATATTTGTTGAATATTTACTTCCGTCTCTGTCAACTTGGATAATGAGTCTGAATCTACACCTGTAAGAAGGATCCACTTGGGGTGCTGACACCACAGATTTTTAACCAAGGTCAGTAAAGGGCCACACACCGGACTGCTGTGATTTTGCCAAGTAGT
Source organism: Piliocolobus tephrosceles (assembly GCF_002776525.5). Classification (NCBI taxonomy): domain Eukaryota; kingdom Metazoa; phylum Chordata; class Mammalia; order Primates; family Cercopithecidae; genus Piliocolobus; species Piliocolobus tephrosceles. The sequence continues at coordinate 29,417,221 of NC_045440.1, read as the reverse complement.
TGCCTGCCGAGTATTATCTAGAGAGAGAGGCTGCTTCTCTCTGGACACCCAGCCACTGACGCTGTGCCGTTTCTGTCTGCTATTTCCCTAGCGACAGCTGAAGGAATACCAACCATGTGTGACAGCCATTGTTAAATGGTCTACAGGCATTGTCTCTAATCCCAGCAACGTCTCTGCGTGTTACAAACGAAGCTCAGAGTGTCTAAGTAACTTGGCCAAAGTCATCTAGCTAAGAGATGGCAGCGCTGTGGACTCTACTGAAAGTGTGACTGACTGCTAAGGTCCAGGGTAGTAATAAAGGGATGCTATGTGGTCCATAGGATTGGAGATCAGATACAACCTGGACATCTTAACAGAGGCCAACATGAAGGGTAACTGGTCCAAGGACCAGATGGGATTGCGGATCTCAGTGGATACCTGCATAGGAGGCAGAGATGATGAGGGTCCCTGTGCGTCCCTAGTTGCCAAAGCTTTGACCAGAATCCCACAGCACTTAGGCGTCCCCATTCATTGATTTATTCATGTGTTTATTTATTCAACAGATACGGATTGAGTTCCTGCTGTGTGCCAGGCTTTTTTCCAGGTGCTAAAGACACAGCAGTGAACAAAACAGACAAAAATCCCTGCTATCAAGGAGCTTACAGTTTAGTAGAGGGAGATCATATATCAGCATCATAAATAAGTATTGGAACAGGTAAGAATGGGACAGGGCATGAAGATTTTAAGTAAGTTACTCATGGTATAGTTCATTTGAATAGACTGGAAGGAGTTTGTCTGTGGTTATCTAGGGGAACAGCACAGCAGGTGAAAAGACAAGTCAGGGCAAATGCATGTCACTTGGAGGGCACTACTTGGCGAAATCACATTCTCCCCTAAGACGTAGCATGCCTGGTGTCTTCTAGGAGCAGTACAGGGTCTGGTATGGCTGGAGCAGAGGGAAGGACAGGGAGATGGCGTGAGACCAAGACGGTAGGAGATGAGTCCGAGAGGGACTGAGGACAGATCCCAGCAGGGCCTGCAGGCCTCTGTCGAGCTTCAGGTTTTACTCACAGGAAAAGGAGGAGGAGGGGGAACCTTGAAGTGATCCAGCCTACCCAAAATAAACCAAGATGACATTTTTTTTTTCTTTTACTATCAGGAGGAATTGGGGTTTAAAATAGAGATTTCTGGGCAGGTATGGCGACTTACACCTGCAATCCCAGCACTTTGGGAGGCCTAGGTGGGAGGATCACTTGAGGCCAAGAGTTCAAGTCCAGCCTGGGCAATACAGCAAGATCCTATGTCTACAAAGAATTTAAAAATTAGCTAGGAGTGGTGGTATGCGCCTGTAGTCCCAGCTACTCAGAAGGCTGAGATAAGAGGACTGCTTGAGCCCAGGAGTTCCAGGCTGCAGTGAGCTATGATTGCATCACTGCAACTCTAGCTTGGGCAACACAGCGAGACCCTATCTCTAAAAAATAAATAAAAGTGACTTCTGAGATGTGGAAAGTAAAAGCAACATTTCTGAGTTGTTGAATTTGAAGCTTGTGGAATTCTATCTACCACGTACATAAAGATAATACTTTACTTTTATTTTGCAAAATGTCTAGGAGGGAAGAAAATCTTTCCCCCTATAAAATCCACACATGGCTCTGACAGGCAATTCTAATAAGCTTGTTAGTCACGGTGTTCACCAAATAGCTTTTCGTTGCTGGGTTGTTTGGGTTTTTGTTTTGTTGCAATTTCATAAATTTAGCACCACTATGGGAGGCTGGCATCAACATGTGATAAAAACATTGACCTAAGTTTCTTTTCTCATGTCTGCTTTTGCAAAGTTTAATAGTTTGGAATGGACACCAAATGAGTAATTAATGGATAAGTAGGGATGTCCCTCTCTGAAGAAAATGTACATGCCTATTATTTTATAACAAACGAACAATGAAAATGTACATGCCTATTATTTTCTCATGGAGAAAAACATATTGCTATGTGGCTGTTTGTCTAGACCACTGGGTCTCACCACCTGTTGAGTTGCTATTGGATCACTTGAGCCCAGGAGTTTGAAACCAGCCTAGGCAATATAGTGAGACCCTGTCTCTAAAAAAAAATTTTTTGTTTTTAATTAGCCAGGCATGGTGATGTGCACCTGTGGTCCCAGCTACTCAGAAGGCTGAGGAAGGAAGAACATTTGAGTCTAAGAGTTTGAGACTGCAGTGAACCTTGATCATGCCACTGCACTCCAGCCTGGGTGACAGAGTGAGACCCTCTCTCCAAAAAAAAAAAAAAAAAAGAGTTGGTATTGAATGAATGGTGTGTGGCTGTAGTCAAACAAACTTAGTGAGAAGACGAGGAAGGCAAAAGAAAAAAAAACAGTAAGCAAAAACAAGGGTAAGATATATTGGTTCACTGTACCAATACTGGTTAAAAAAAAGCATACATTTTAGTCTTTAAAAAGTGGAAGTAAAATTGTATATAACAGGAAACCAGGAAGGAAACATACAGAGAACAGTGGAAGCTCGCTGAGGTCCTTGTGTCCAAGAGAACAGACAGGGCCACCTCTAATATATTTTTGGAACTCAAGACAAAGGAACAAATGGAAGCCCAAATATGAAATATTTAAATATGTCAGGCTAACCCCATTTAAATACATTCTATCCTCCTACCTAGACAAATATATAACAACCTGGAAGACCAGATTTGAATTGCAGATTTGAATGCTCGTATTCCTTAGGATTCTGTCCTGTTGGTGCAGGGAGATCAGCCCATGGACACAACCCACTCCTCCTCCTCTGGCTTCACTCTGCACCACCAAGAGGCTCCTGCGCGTATGGACACTCAGCCTGGACATCAAGCCTTGTCCATAAACCTCCACAAACAGCCATTCTTTGACCATCTTTTGTTGGAGGCCGAAAGAGTGAGGGTCGTGATCAACTCAGTATACCACTGGAGGCTATATGAGTAAATAGCAAACTGTTCTCATGAAAGCAGGTTGTCAGCAAACTGACAAACTGTGTCTGCCGCCCGGAAGGAATGCTGAGGGCAGTCATGCCTCAGGCGCAAGTGTTTCTTGTGATCAGGCACATCTGAAGCCTGTTAGCAATAATGTGAACCTGTGATCAATCCAGCAGCTGACCAATCGTTACCTCTTCCTCCCTGTTCTTTCTACCCAATAAATACAAAGGGTTGTAGAAGCTTAGGGCGGCTGCCTTTGCTCACTAGAAGCAGCAAGCCCTCTTCTTCTTCCCTGGGTCCCTTTCTTTAAAACAGTTACTTTTGTCTTAAGTTTTCATTTCTGCCTTCATCCCCCTTCGTTCAGTTTCATAGTAACTGTCACAATCTTTCAGACCAGAAACGAACTTATCAGATGGGGAAGCAAAGCCAGAAGCCCCTGCAGCCCGGGAGACAAGGAGTGTTTGGGCCAGGCATTCTGGGGTCCTGTGTACTGTGAGCATGGTCTAGAGAAGGGAGACAGGTGTGAGCCAGTGAGCACATCCCCTGGCTCCAAAGCTTGTTCGCCTCATGGAAAAGGTGGAGGACGTCCTCTCATGAAGGCTCGGCTGCTGGGAAGTTTAACGGAAGTAGGTAGTCAGGTCCATGGCAGCACCAGGATGAGCACCCACTGGTGTCATAGAGCTCTCCCAGCCTCAGGGCTGGAAAGGATTCGGTCCACCTCTGCAGCTTTTCCTTAATTATTTGGGGGCCAAGACATCTAACATACCCCAGGAAACCTAGACCAATAGTTCCCTTGGGGTCCGAGAATCTCCTTAAAATCCTTCACATTCATATCCTTGCCCTGGGGCTTTCCAGCCCTTCAGCCAGCACCCTAAGATCCTGCTTGCCTGCCAGTTCATGGCTCAAGAGAGGTGTATGGAGGTTGACATTCAGAACAGAGGGAAAGCAAATGTAATGGTTGCCCATCATTCCAGAAAGCCCTGCCTACTTTATATTTTATAAAAGCAGGGCCATGTGTTGCGACTCATGCCTGTAATCCCAGTGCTTTGGGAGGCTGAGGCAAGAGTTTGAGACTCATCTGGGCAACACAGAAAGACCCCATCTCTACAAAAAAATTAGCTGGGTGTGATGGCACATGCCTGTCATCTCAGTACTCAGAGGCTGAGGCTACTTGATTGCTTGAGTCCAGGAGTTTGAGGCTGCAGTGAGCTATGATCACACCACTGCACTTCAGTCTGGTGAGAGTGAGATCCTGCCTCTAAAAATAAGTGAACAAATCAATTGGTTGGGCATGGTGGCTCATGCCTGTAATCCCAGCTCTTTGGAAGGTCAAGGCGGAAGGATCACTTGATCCTAGGAGCTCATGACCAGTCTGGACAACATAGGGAGACCCCATCTCTATTTTTTAAAAAGTTTTTAAAACTTAAAATAAATGCAATATATATTTAACAAATACAGAGACTACAGAAACTTAACAGCTGGCCCTTCTGCCCTTCTGATTGAGGCGGGAGGATCACTTAAGCCCAGGAGTTTGAGACCAGCCAGGGTAACAAATGGAGTCCCTGTCTCTATTCTTTTATAAAGTTCTTAAAATTTTAACTCAAAGAATAAATGCAATATATATTGATTTGATTTAAAATACATGGAGATTATAAAAATTTAAATATCCCTTCCACCCTTCCAATTCCACTCCCCTGAAATAACAAATGTTAATGATTACGAGTGTTTCAGTCCATAACTTAAAAAAAAAAAAAATTGTGCAAATCATTCACATGATCTCCTCTTCTTTTCATTCAGAGTCCATTTTTTCCTCATATCTTATTATGTGAAGTAAATGCTTTCTTTAAAATGTTTTGTTTCTTATAGAAAAGTTTTTTTGTGGACGTTTTTTCATTGAATCTTCAGAGTAAATCTGTCCCTCTTAAGCATGAGATCTGTTGTTTTCTTCTATTTATTCCATCTTTCATGCATCTAGCATGTTGTCTTGCATGCTACAAATGCAAATGTTTACTGAATGAAGACATAAATAAGTATAATACATACTTGTCAATTTTAAACATTGAGTTAGAAAATATAGCTGATTGTGAGGCTAAAGTTTAATTAATTTTCTGAGACACAATTAAAGTTCTGGGTTTAATGAATCGATATTAATAGAATTAATATAGTAACTGTAGTAATTTAGTACTAATTAAGAGTAACCTATTAGATACCCTTCTCTTGCAAGTGAAATCTGTTTAAATACTTCTATGCAATAACAAAGTTAAACATTCATATGAAATATCTCCAATAGTAAAGGCAAATACCTTTCAAATGGTAGGGTCTCTACTTAAAAATCACAAGCAGATACTAATTTTTCAATGATACGTTTTACATTGGAGTCACAAGAGTAATCTGTTACTTGAGTAAGATAAATTATCTCAAGCATTACAAATGCTTAAATATCAAATATGTACTTATTATTCCTTAAACCTAAAACATTACTACCAAAGGCTTAATTTATTCTATAGTCTACTTGTATCTACATTTTCTCAAGGTTTAAACACATTTACCCAGTAAGGAAACAAGTACATTATCTCAAATGATTTTGGGATTACGTTCCCAACCAAAATCTGGTAAATACCTTCTCAGATAGCTGAGACTGCTGAAGTCAGCTACCCCATCAAGGCTGTAACTAACCTTCTTCACTGTTTCTGTGGTTTTGCAATTCTTTTCCATAAGATACTTAAAGTCTATTAAGCTCAAAAACTACTTTGAGTTCATTCCATTGGATCTTTCATGCTCTTAATTGTATGCAACCTATTTGAACAGGAAGAATCCTATATTCTTTTCTCATTCTGTCTGGTAGGGATACAGCTTTTTTGAATTCCAGGTAACAGTCAGGGCTTTGTCTGACTCTATGGTCACAGGCTACACCTGGGGAATTCGCCTTCAGCTCATCTGTTCCTGTACAAATATTCCGTAATGTGCCGAGGTGGTTCTGGCCCAGCTACTTGCATCTGGTGATGAGGCAGGTACAAAAAGACAGAACCTCCAAACACACTCAGGTGGTAGGGAGCGAGGGGAGGGAAACTTGGAAGGTAACAAGTTGGTGCAAGTTATTGCTGTTTTTACCTTTACTTTTAACCCCCGCGCCCACCAGACCTGGAAAAGGAAGGAGAGGGGGCCTCTTCTGACTCCGCTCCCCAAGGGGAGGGGGGTTTGCCTCTGAACGTGGGGAGCATGACCAGGTTTGGATCTAGGGCACTGGGGTCCTGGTGGTGCTCCAGTGGGCCCCCTCCCTACCACTGTGACTTGTCCAACCTCCCCACACCTTCAGATGACAAGTTCGGCCCCCCAAAGTCTCTAGTGATTAATCCAGCCGTGCTCCCATTCTTCACACAGGGTGGGGACGGACTTTAAAAGACTTGGAGATCCCACGGGTGCGGGTTGGAGACCTTACTCTGCCGGTTCCCAGTTCTCTTACCCTGAGTACACGACTTATGCTCCATTTAATTTTCCATAAGAAATCGCTCCCATGTACTTGTTCTGTGTCATTACTTCTAATGGCAAAATCACCAATTACTTTTGTTACCAGTGGAGGGTGTCCAGGTTCTTGGTGTCTTGAACGAAGAATTGGATAAAATGCACAAAGCAAGGAAAGAATGAAGCAACAAAATCAGACATTACTGAAAATAAAGTACCCTCCACAGGCTCTGGGACTCAAGAACCAATGGGAGGCTGAAGTGAAGTCACAAAGGTTACCCCCTCTGCAAGCATCTGGTTGGTTGTGGAAAACAACCAATCAGAGGCAAAAGTGAAGTTACAAAGTTACATTTCTAGGCAGACAAGACTTGGCCTGCAGTCTGATTGGTCACAAAGTTACATTCCTACGCAGAAAGCAACAGAGGTACTTTCAATTTTCCATCTGCCACGCAGAAATGTTGGGGGGAGGGGCGGTTGCAAAGGGAGTAGCCATCTGGTCCTTTTGTTATTTAGGTGTGGAAAATTGGGGTTTTCCTTTGGATTTAGTTCTAGGAAGTCAGTGTGAATTGGCCTTGGTTACCCTGCGCCCAGACCCTATTCTCCTGCCTCACTTTTGCACCAACCTAGTACAAAAATCCATACAGAACTTAAAGATCCAGGAAGCCTCTGCCTCCATCCGGGAGCTGCTTCATCCTCTACTCTGTGTAACTACCTCTGAGATTCCATATCCTTTGAGATTTAAAACACTTTACATCTTCTGTTTCTGTTGACGGGTCTTTCCACCAGTCACATCACTGTGCTTCTGTGGCAACTGAATACAACTGAAGTGAAAAACAACTCCTCATTCAAATGTTTCTGAAATATTCAGAGGTAGGGCTCATTTCAGGAAAGGCATGAACCAGCAGCTCAGCAGGCCACACACCTATTCCAGATCCAACGCTGTTACTAGGGACTAGCTTAGATGAGGTCACAGGTGCCAATCCAATATCCAGGTGGGAATTACTCTCCTTGGAATGAACCCCCCAAAAAATCAAGAGCCACAAGAAATGAGGAAAGAGAGAATTTATGCTGGGAAGGCATAAAGTCCACTACAGATAACATAAACAACAACAACAACAACAAAATTCTCTCTCTTCCCCTCTGGCTATGTATATGGCATGAGGCTATACCATATTTCATTTCAAGAATGTTCAAAGCAGCTGGGCATAGCGGTGCACGCCTATACTCCCGCCTACTCAGGAGGCTGAGGCAGAAGTATCACATGAGCCCAGGAATTCAAGGCTGTAGCATGCTATGATCATGCCTGTGAATAACCACTGCACTCCAACCTGGGCAACACAGCAAGATCCTGACTCATTTTTTTAAAAAGGTCAAAGCAGTGCTGTTTAAAACAGAAAAAAACTGAAAGCAACTTTAACGTCCAACAATATGAAGTAAGGTACATAATTCATGGTATACCTTTATAATAAAACATTACACCAGCATTTCTCAATCTTTTAGGTCTGAGAACCCCTCTATACTCTCACAAAAAAATCACTGAGGACCCTAAAGAGCTTTTGTTAATGTGGGTTATATCTGTCACTACCACTTTTGTCTGGCTTAACAGAAGTGGCTGGATTCTCAGATCTGCTTCTGCATTCAATCCATTTTGATATGCTGTTTTGGCTGAAGTATATGAAAAAGATCTGACTTCACACAGGCACGTAGTTGGAAAAGAGAAGAGTATTTTAATAGCCTGTTCAGATAATGGTGGACGTTCTTCTCCAAAATTTTACCAAAACCTGGATGAGTGATAGTTTCTTAAAGATTAGTTGCTGTGTGTAATCTGAAACTGTATCAAAACCTTTTTCATACTCTGTTATATTCAAATCCATTGGTCCATCTTGTACTCTGAACAGATCTTTTACCCAGTCATGATTTCTTTTTTTATTTTTGAGACGGAGTCTTGCTCTGTCGCCAGGCTGGAGTGTAGTGGCACAATCTCAGCTCACTGCAATCTCCGCCTTCTGGGTTCAAGCAATTCTCCTGCCTCAGCCTCCCAAGTAGCTGGGATTTCAGGTGTGTACCAATACACCCAGCTAATTTTTGTATTTTTAGTAGAGACAGGGTTTCACCATGTTAGCCAGGGTGGTCTCGATCTCCTGACCTCATGATCCGCCCGCCTCAGCCTCCCAAAGTGCTGGGATTACAGGCGTGAACCACTGCGCCCGGTCTCAGTCATGAGTTCTTAACATCACATATTAGCACATATTAGTCATCCATAAGGATCTTCTAAACACAGAAAAAATATTTATATAATATCAAAAACTCACATCTGTTAATTACTATCCATCTCATTAGAAAAGGTTTTATGTAAGACTGTGCACGGTGGCTCACACCTGTAATCCCACTATTACGGGAGACTGAGGCGGGAGGACTGCTTGAGGCCAGGAGTTCAAGACCAGCTTGGGCAACCTAGAGACCTCATCTCTACAAAACATAAAAAGAAAAAATTAGCAGGGCATGGTGGTATGCACCTGTAGTTCCAGCGACTCAGGCTGAGGTGGGAGGATAAGAAAGAAAGAGAGACAGACAGAGGGGGCAGGGTGAGGAGGAGAGGGAGGGAGAGAGAGAGAGAAAGAGTTAGAGAAGTCTTTATGTTAAGGAAAGCTGTCAAGCTTCCAGTGGAGGAATACAACTTTTCCAAAATTATACATTTTGCTAGAAATCTCCAATTTTATCATTGGCACAACAAATACCATCAGTTGTTTTCCATGAAGAGGCCATCTTAGTTCAATTTTGAGAAAATGTCTGCCAAACATCCAAATCTAAATAACCAATCATCGTTTTTCGTCATTCTTTTCAGTGAAAATGGCATTCCATGGAAAAAAAAAGCAGCAAATTCAATTGGCAACTCAAATAATCAAACAAGTGCTTCTCCTGGAGACAGCCTCATACCTGGGCATGCAGCAGATGTGTCTGTGCGTACTTGCTACTCCATCACACAGAATATTCACAGGGTATTGCAGATACACACACAAAAGCATGCAAATGCAGAAGCCATGGCTGGAGAACTACATATCACATATTTAATAGGCGCCACTACCTTCTGGTAATGGAATGCAGAAAAATGGGAATATACGAGACTTTTATATTTTACCTAAAAACAAGTGAATATGAAAAAGTCTGGTGGGATACACAAAAGAGGTTGACTGTGATTAGCTACTAGTAAAACTATGAATGATTTTTATTTTCATTTTTCTCACTTCCCTGGATTTTCTAGTTTTTCTATGACAGATATATTTGTTTCTTAACATTTTTATTTACAAAAAAGCCAATCAAAGGCTTTGAAATGTATAGTGAACTGCTTAAAGTTAAATAACCATTGTTTGCCCAACTCTGTGTCACAGTATAGGTTTTAAATTAAGTCACATGTGCTACATAAGAGAGATTAGAATCAAATTCTGACATCCGTGAAAAATAAAGGTACTTAAAGTAATTACGTAAATGAAAGCTAAAAAATAAAAAATATATATCTATAATATTCAGTGTGAAAAACATTGTTTTATTATTTGAAAAATAATAGAAATTGTATTAAAATACAAAATGTACAGTTGCCTAGTGCAATTGGTATCTGTTTTACATTTTTTTCCCCTATTTAATGGCACCCAAAATGTGGTTTCATTTTCACTGGCCTGGTTAACTAATACCATTTAACAATGTGTTTAAGAGCCTCTTCAAAAGATAGTAAAGACAATTTGTAAAATAACTATGCTTTCTTACATTTACAAAACAGAATTTTGATAATATATGAATATTTTATATCACATAATTACCATGTAACTACTAATCTGTTATCTATATCAAATCACAGCACATAACATTTTCCAAATACACTGTTTTAATAAAGAGATTAGAAAATAGGACAGTAACAGTTTCTTAAAGCAATCTTACAGTAAGTCTAATTTAATATTCTGTTAGGTAATGTACTCACGTAGCCTTCCAGAAGACCCAGAAACTTTACGTGAATTGTGGAAGGCTGATTTAAGATGCTAGTTCTTCAATAAACAGTGAACTTTGTAATCAGAATCATTTTTAAGTCAAAATACTATTCCTTACTCTTCAGAAATAAAATATAACTCTCCTCTTGTAATACAGCAAGAAACATTAATTGTTCCGGTAATTGCCAGCTTAACTAAAAAGGCCTCCCCTTTCCGTTTTGTCCATTAATTTCTTGCTGGTATGACTTCCTTTGGCAAACCACACAGGTAATCGTCTCATTCTCTCTGCAGATGAAGTCTATAGGAAATAGAAAGAAAAAGAAATCAAATCTTTGTACTACTGAGAAGGGGTATTAGTTGCAAACAAGTAACATAGGTTCCTGAATATACACCCATCCTTTCTCCTCCATCCAAAAAAAAAAAAAAAAAAAAAAAAACAAAACAAAATAGTGGTTATCTATATAATTTGTTTCTGGATCAAAAAGTAAATAAATATAAGAGACACAAAAATCACTACATCATTTCTTTAGGCAATTACTTGCCATCTCATCATGTAGTCTTAGACACTCAAGACACCTCATTCAGTAAGTAAAAATCTAGACATTATTTCAGATCTATATCCCATGGTGGACTTGCTTTGAGTTGACCAAAATGGTGAATTTAATGTTTTGAGGAAGGAACATGCCTGGGCATGTATACACACACAAAGAGTTATATTATGCATGTGAAAAGAATATAGCTTCTAACATCTACAATGGGAGGTAGACAGACTTGTCCAATCAGCACCCTGTAGAGTTGCCAAGGCTTAGTATGCTTAACAAACATTTGCTAAATAAATGGAAAAAATAAAAGTTTCTTGTCTCATAGACTCATCTGAGAATCACTACAGATCCACTTCCCAGAAAAAAAGAGAAACGTGCACACTTTCGCACACATTTCAGCAGCTCACGTGCCAAAGAGTCTCTAAACCTCAGGTTAAACATCCTTGAAAAAAAATAATTTAAGGCTGGGTGAGGTGGGTCATGCCTGCAATCCCAACACTTAGGGAGGATTATTGGAGCCCAGGAGGTCAAGTCTGCAGTGAGCTATAGTCATGCCACTGCACTCCAGTCTGGGCTGCGTAAGACCCTGTCTCAAACAAAACAAAACAAAACACAAAACAAACAAACAAAAAAGGTAGTGTTTGGGTACAATACCATCTGCACATGAAAAAGAATTAAATAATTTTAAGTAAGTGTTTCATAAGCCTAAAGTGGCATACATTTCTGTTATCTCAGAGTACTAGATCCTCAGGATAACATAACAGAGAAATCATTCCATCATGAGTACATCCTGGAATCCAGAGTTAATTTGGGGTTATTATTAATAAAAGTAATTGAGAGATTTTATGAGAAGTTTGGCCTTATCTAAGATACAATGTGTCTGTTAGCCTAAAATACAAAAATACCATTTATTCCATTTCAAGAACGAAGATTATCTAGATATTGTTCATCAGATGCTTGCTATGTTTGATTATATTTTCTATGTTTAAAAAAGGCTTTGAAATATTTAACAGTAGGAAAACAGCAAAAGATCCTTGGCAGAAGACTCTGAAACTTCATATTTAAAAAAGGTAAAAACTTAGCTGTTCCAGCTTAAGTAAAAAAATCCAGGGTAGAAAAAAGGGCTTTGTACATATCAGCAAAGGCTAAAGAAAAAACTGGCTAAGATTGCAACTTTGTTCCTAGGTACCCAACTGCAAGCAGGGAAGAGAAAATCAAAAGAATAGATGAGACTTATACACACTGTAAGATACTATGACTTAGAAATAATAAATATTGGGGATATAAGGTGGCATACAGAAAAGGCATTTTGCATTTTTCTAATGATCCGTGATGTTGAGCTTTTTTTCATATGTTTGTTGGCTACATAAATGTCTTCTTTTGAGATGTGTGTGATCAAGTCCTTTGCCCACTTTTTAATGTTTTTTTTTTTTTTTTTTTTCTTGTAAATTTGTTTAGGTTCCTTGTAGATCCTGGATACTGGACCTTTGTCAGATGGATAGATTGCAAAAATTTTCTCCAACGCTGCCAAAAGAGGAGGACATCTGAACGGTAATAGAGCAGAGGAAGAAACCCTAAGTCATGTTGTATGTAGCCTAATACCATGGAGTAGCATAGACTTTGAAATCAGGCAGAACCAGGTTTGAACTTTAATTGAGCCACTTGCTAAATGTATGACCTTATTATACATGTTACTTAAGCTTCAACGTCTTCACAGAGAAATGGAAATAATAGTACATAACATCACTGAATTATTTGGAGTTAAATAAGAATAAATGTAAAATAGCGAAATCCTGATTTCTTCTTCACACTCATTAATTGGTAGCTAATATCATTTCAAGTCTTCTGTATTTCTATAAACATGATCATCAGCATTTATAATAATGATCTCATTTCATTGAGAAAAGGGGGAAATACTTACTTACACTGAGTGTGTCTTTTGAGTGTCAACAACAAATATTTGAAGAAGTCTTCAGTATGAGATCTAAGTTACCTAATAGAAACAATGTCTTCTGGTGTCTATTTCCTTCATCAGTAGACTACTAAAATTCCCAGCAACAAAATTTTAAGGGCCTCTTTACATCTTTTTAATACTCCCAACTCTGTTACCAAGCTATTACCATTAAGTTATGAACAGGAAACATCAACTCATTTGCTGATTATATGTGCACATACGGATGAAGCAAATACAGAAATATATAAGTTATGTTCACATTTAATTTCATTTATAAACAAGGTCAATCCATATATTTAGTTACCAAGCCTGATGCATTTGTCATGAAAACTATTTTCATAAGTCAATTTTAGCTGTGAATCAGCATCTGTAAATAAATCTTCTACAAAACAATTTGTATAAAATATTGTGTATTTTAATTTGTAATCAAACTCAGTGGTCAAGCAGGAAATGTCATACATTCTCTCTTAAACAGTCAAGAAAAATAAGAAGAAAAAAATGACACAGGACGAGAGAGTACTGGGAAGACGGTGGCAGCAGCAGCAGCAGCAGAGCTTTTAATCTTTCTGAATTCCAGAATTAAGACAGAACTAGATAGTAAAACCCCAAATTCATTGTCGACATTTACAATAAAACCAAGTGTAAAGGTATCCTTGGGAAACTAAAACTGTAACAATGTAGGAGCAAACCACCAACAGCAATTAAGACCTGCACAGTACTGACATCTGTATGGGAGAAAGCAGAGGCAAGCAGGGAGGTATCTGATAACAAGAGAACCCCAAGATAGCCCACAGGCAAACACTGGGAAGACAGATTAATGAGAGATTAATCTGATAATAGCATCTAAAAATGGGAGAGCTTTTGTCCAAGCCAATAGCGAGTACAACGAATCCACAGTGATCTTTTAAGTGAAGAGCGCAGCTGGCTACTCTGAACCCTGGGACTAGCTGAGGCTGCCTTCTAGGAGAAGGCTCCACATTCAGGAGAAACCACTGGGGTTAAATCAAAACCAAGCAGGACAGGTACAACAGAGACTAAAGGGAGACAAAGCCTGGATAAAAATGGCAGAGTAGATCTCATAAACCAAGTTTCCATATTTTAGACATTATACAAAAACATTAGAGACAGATGTGAAATTGGGAAAACCATCCTGAACCATGCCTTCTTTTGAAAGTACAGGAAAACTAACTTCATATGAAAACGAGCAAAAGAAAAGTATCAAGGTCAAATCTTTGACACCGGAAAGACTTGCTTAGATACAGAATAAAACTGTAGCCTTTCAAAATGAACTGGAAAACATTAGGAAAATTATCTAAAACACAAAAAGACATCACAAATCAAAATTAGAAAAATTCAAAACTGGGGGAATACTGAGGGGGAAAACTGAGGAAAGAATCAGAAATAAAAGAAAAAAAATTACAGAAGTCTTCAGTTAATAGGGTTGCTCCTTTGGTAAAAATAAAATAAAATAGTAGCTCTCTGTATAAATAAACAAAAAAAGAATTTTTAAATCTAAAACCTTTAAAAAATAATTTAAAAATAAGTGAATACAAAGCTATGTGGAATACAGAAATAAATACAACTGATTATGTTAAAAGAGAAATAGAAGGTGAAAAGGAAGAAAAAAATTTAAACTAAAGAGAAATGAAGAAATAAAAAGAATGCATGAAAAGTGACAAATATTGAAGCTGGGTAAAGAAGATCCAACATACATGTATAGGAGGAGTTCCTGAAGAAGAAATACAAAGTAATGGAACAAAACACTAAAAAGTATGATTTAAGAAAACTTTATAGAAAATTAAAAAAAAAAAAACTATCATTTAAGAAAACTTTCCAGAAATAAAAGAATACTAAATATTTAAAGAATCCACCATGTACCTATGGATATTGAATCCGAATTATCAATGCCAAGACATCACCTTTCTGTTAAACAAAGACATGATTGAGCTTCTATCTTAATAGCAAACACAAGAGATGTAAACATAACAATACGTCAACTAATAAAAAGAATTTGTTCTAATGACTTTATCCTTTGTCAGAAGCCTCATAATTATAAAATGAAACAGACTAAGGGATATAAATCAGGTCAGTAGAGAAGATGAATGCTAACATATGACAGATTCTGAAAGTAGGCCTCCAACACTCTACAGAAATCTGCTTTTCATAAAGGGAGGCTGATGAAGACAGATCCTTTGGATGACTCACTCACCTCTACTTCCCAGCCCCAACACCATTGTTCCCCTAAATAGGATAAAGGGGCCAAATAAGGTAGACCTTTTAGAATCCAGTAAGCTTAGTAAAATTTCTTCCCATCCAAACCCCCACAATAGCCCCCATTCTCTTGTTGACATGTAATGTTACTGAAATAGGGGAAAAGCAAAAATGGCAATATATAGTTAAAATAATATTTTACTACAAATGTGCTTCAATATTGAGGAAAAATAGTAAGTTACACCTTTTCCTGTATTGACAGGTTGAAGCTGGGAAAAAGTAAGAGGGTCTTAGGCAGCTGGTATAGATTACAGAAACAGAAGGCTAAGCATTAGAAGCTAAATTTCATTACCTCCACCCAAAATATGTTTTCTTTAATGTTCCTCTTATAGCTGGTTCAGTTATGAACAATATAAAGATTTCCTACTAATTAAATTTCATTAGATTATCTAGGACATGACTCTATATACAGATCTAACTCAAGTACAGAATTTAAAAAGACCAGCTCCCCTTATTTTTAAGCAATTCAAAAAAGTAGCAGTTTAATTGCCAAACAGCCTATAAAGATTACCTTAGAACTAAAGTGTAATTCCTAATTCTCTAATACAAATAATCACCACCACCTACTGCCACACTGAATTTACCAACTAACAATTTAAACAATTTTTTAGTTAATCATTTCAAAAACATTTATAATGGAGTCATGTAATTTTAGATCCAGAAGATACCGAAGGTCAAATTTTTAAATTTATGCCATTCTTTAATAGAGTCATATTACTAAATAATATTCTCTGATTGCTATTTATCTCATGCCATACACAGAGCAATTATTTTTGAAGCATTTGATTTTAATAAAACATACCATCTAACATAATACTAAATTTGTAATCTATCTATGATCATGCTGAGAGCCACAAGCAACAGTAATCCTTGTACCTCAGATATTCATATCATAGTAACAGACGATGATGAATGACAGAATGATAATAAACCAGTATGGGAGGTATTTATAACACAATTTGTTTTCACTTTCATTAACTACATAAACTGCCATATGCTTAAATTCATTAACTATACATCCGAAAGGAAGATTTTTCCAGGCTATATGGTCAATCTGAGGTACAGGTAAAATTTAAGCTGACATTCTACACAGTGAGCTAAACAGATGGACTAAACATCCCTTTTACTGTCTTTTTTTAAAAAATCACTTTTCTCAGATCATATTTATGAAAAGTAAAGGAAATGTGGCCCATAGAGAAAGTAATCACACCAGAATTCATAACAGGTCAAAAAATACAGCATTCTAGTACTAGGATATGCAAATTGAAGAAACTGACACTGTATGAAAATTCTCTATATAATTAATAGCTTGGTATTGATGCCTACTTCTTCCTTGCTTCTCTTAGAACTTGAAGAGATCTCTTCAGAACTGGGAAAACATCTCCTTTTGTTGACATCACATGAAGGCTGAAGTCTGCTGTCAGTACCACGTTTAAGGATCTCAATTGCCATGTGGATAAGGTACGTGTCAATGTTTTCAGGAACTAACATTCTGATTAGGTTAATTTTACTCATATCTGTAAAAGATAAAAAAAACTCCATTTCAAAATAAATTACAGAGAATATTTTAGAAAACGTATGAGCTAGAAATAGTGAAATATTCTGTAGAAAGGAAGGAGGAGGGTTGCCAAAGAAGTTTCCTCTTTCAAATGCCTATAGCCTTACGGAACGGAAATGGAGTAAAAACTCCACTCAGGTATCACTATCACCTGAAGCCCCTGCCGCCAAGGTCCAAAGTCAGGTCAGTACTATTGACACTGCATAAATTGTGTTTCAAACTGTCTTTTGTGGGCTGCCGTGAGAGTCAAAACAACCATTCATAGAATTGCTCTAAAGGAAATTGTGCTTCCAATTCCAAATATCAATTATAATTAGTTTTTTCTTAAAATAATTTATTCTGATCACTTATTGGCATTTTGCCTAAGATCAATAATTTATTCTTTAAGTAGAAGCTAATCATACTTGTAAATAAGATTCTAATAAAAAGCATTCTTTCAATGGCAATTATTGTAGTAACAAGAGACATAAAATGATTATTTAAGCACATTAACTAGATGAGATTTCTGGGAACATATTTCTTATTTTCAGAATCAAGAAACTTTACATTTTTTTGCAACTCAACAGAACGAATTCAGACTGTGTCAATTTCTTGACACCTTCTAAAATTATGTAGCACCCTCCTATAGGCAAGCCAATAATTATGTTTCAGCACTTCCTTCCAACATCACATTCTTCTGCAATGCTCCAGAGTGCGGTAAACCCAAGCAGTTTAGAACCTACCCATTCACCTTCACCTAATTTACAAAACATATCAAACATTTGACACCCAACTCAAATCAGTGATCAGAAACCAAGTATTTTTCAAATAACAACCTGAAAAGATGTTCTTTAAATTATTAGTTTTCAGGTTTATATTTTCCTTTCTTCCAAAGATTAGCTTGCTACTCCCAGACTCCTCAAAACACTGCAGTTTAAAAAGCAAAAAACAAAACAAAACAAAACAAAAAACAGGAAGAGAAAGTTATACAGCTAATATAAACTAGGTCAGTGGGTTAACTAATTAAAGTTTCAAAATCTTAAAAAGGGAAAGATAACCTCTATACATAGTAAAATCAGCAATGTGACTATCTTATCTCTTAACCAAACTAAAATTGTATTTGTCCCTTGGTCATTATATCATCCTAATAATGTCAAAATTCCCCCAATTTCACTATTTCATCATTTTTTAATGGCTGAGGAGTATTCTGTTGTATGTGTGTATCCAAATTTACTTTGAGTTCCCTTTTATTTGTCTTCAAATTTTAAAATACGTTTGGAACACCTTGGTCACATTAGTCCACTTTGTTCAACAGTAAATTTTACAAAAGCTAAACACAGATCAAGTATTTCCAGTTAAAATTTAGCATCAGAAGATATGTTGTATATATAAAGTACATACCTGATTACAAAGGCTTATTACAGAAAAAAGTACATAAAATATCTCAATAATTTTCAGATTGATTACATGTTGAAATGATAAAAATTTAAATACAGTAGACTAAATTATATTATCAAAATAAATTGCATCCATTTACTTTTTAAAATGTGGCTACTAGAAAATTTAAAATTGCATACGTAGCTCGCATTATATTTCTACTGATAGTGCTGTTTCAGAAAGACCATATAAATTTTCCCACACTCAAAACCAAGTAATATACCACTACATTGCATTAAATTCATTTTCTTCCATGGGTATTTAGAAATTAGATAAATAAACTATGGATGATTAATTTCTTCATGCTATAAATGTGACATTTATAAACCAAGTTTTTAGGGAAAAATCACACAAGCTTGAGCTATTATCGTGTAATGGGCTAAACAAATCAATTTTAAAATAAAAAATAAGATATTTTATTCTCTTTTGAATTACTTTATTTCTAAAATTAGAATGTCTTTTGTTCATAAAATGATGATGCATAAACATCCACTTATGGTGTTAAACCACTATTAATGATTTAAAGTTAAATGTATAAGGTTAATTTCTAGATATAATTTAAAAATTCATACATTTTTCTAATACGTTTCTACAAGTACCCTTTATATAACTATAGTAAATTCATCCTGCATTTTATACATATGCAAATAAGTGGCATTTAGCTTTACAGGTGCATCTTATTCTGCTCTAACTTCCCTTGTAAATAAGTGCTGAAAATATCTACCGGAGAATTCATGACAACACTGCTACACGCCTTCAGTGTTTTCAAAGAGATCATATTACCCTTACTTTTGTAGTAGATCCCTTGGAAGTCACTCTTAATTTTCCAGTTACATGCACATTAAGACTGGGAGAATAAAATTAATCAAAATACTATCTAGGTACCTCATTCAATGCCTTAATTTATTATTAAGCATAGTTCGAACCCCAAATCCATAAACAGAGTTTAAAATTATATAAACAACGACAAACAAAAAGAATACAAAGGTACAAAGCTCCTTTAAAGATGAACAGTTTTCCAGACAAAACCTACTTAACAAATAAGAGTATGAAATTAATAGCTATGTTTTCTCAATTCATAATTACTCTATTTTTAGGTAAAAGATTGTGTCATAATAAAATACAGGAAACTTCTCAATTCAGGATTGTACAAAGTTTAGATTTAATCAAACTTGTTCTCTTTAAAACTCTAAATTATTGTGGCATGGCTACAGTTAAATAAAATATGAAAATAACATATCTGAATAGTTATTATAGTATGTATATCCTCATTCCTTATTATCATTTATAATCCAACAATGTTTTTTCCAGTAAGAGAACAAAAGGTATTTTATAAAGAAAAAATAAGAATCCAAAAGCACAATCTCACATCCATAAATGATAGTTTAATGATTATGAGTGTACTATCAAAAGAAATAAAAGAGGGCTGGGCTCAGTGGCTCACACCTGTAATCCCAGCACTTAGGCAGCCTGAGATGGGAGGATCGCTTGAGGCTAGGGGTTCAAGACTAGGTTGGGCAATGTAGTGAGACCCCATCTCTACAAAAATATTTAAAAATTAGCCAGGTGTGGTCCCAGCTACTTGGAAGGCTGAAGTGGAAGGCTTGCTTGAGCCCAAGAGTTCAAGGGTGCAGTAAGCTATGATTGTGCCACTGCACTCCAGCCTGGGCAACAGAGTGAGACCTTGTCTCAAAAAAAAAAAAAAAAAAAAAAGCTCATGGTTATCACAAACTTCTTAACCTCCTCTATTCTAGATTTAAAAGTAGCCTACAAAAACATACTTTTTCATATTATATGTGCAACCTACAGAGAGTGTATTAACAGAACGATAAGTTTTTAGTAAGTACATCTTAAGAATTTTTCATTATTATATTCTGCTTGATTTTAATATTTCTTACTTTAAAAAGTTATCTAACATCAGAAATAGAAATTGCAAATCTTAGAATGTAGAGGGTACTAGATATGGTAAGGGGTAAAGACACTCAATAAATAAAGATATGAAACTGATTATAAATAAGTTAATTTGTTCACTCATCGAGTTTATATACCCATATCCTATATCAGGATTAGAAATTGCATATTTCTTTCCTTTAAGTTAATTGGCAATACAACTTTAACATGAGTAAAAAGAGAAACTTGCTCAGCCATTAATCTTAGACATGGTATTAAAACACTTTTATAACTCTCTAGGCCTCACATTCCTTATCTCCAAAACAGGGTGGGATAGGAAAGGGAAAGTGTAATGATTTCCAATTTCATTTCTAAATCTAAAGTTCCATAACTTTGTGCCTACATGATTTAGAAAGCAAATTAACAGTGCTTCAATTCTTTACCGTAGGCAAATAAAACAGACGTTGTCAATATGTGGCTGAATCATATAATATGAAATTTTCCTTTACCATTTCCCTCTGCCCATAATGAAGTGATGTTAGAATGTCCATTTAGGACATTCAGGAATATATGCCCAAGAATTTTTTAGTGCGAATGAGCACGCATGCATGCGCGCAATGCACACACACACACACACCATTACAACCTGTTTGAGTTCTTAAATTGTATGTCTCTGTAAAATACATGTTGGGGAACATTCTTTCTTATATACTTATTAAGTTCATATATTAAGTGCCTATTAAAACTGACAACCTATAAAAATAATCATATTTAAAGGGTATGTTTAAGACATCATAAAATTTTACCTTCTGTGTCTTCAGTCATCATCATCATCATCATATTCACCACCACCATTTGCTATTACCAGTGTGCCAAAGCTTTCTGAACAGTATCTAATTTACAGTCATGTACCACATAATGATGTTTCAGTCAACGATGGGCAGCCAACAGGAACAAGTATCCATTAGATTATCATACAGCTGAAAAGTTCCTATCACCTAGTGACATCATAGCCATCATAACATCACAATGCAAAGCATCACTCATGTGTTTGTGGTGGTAATGGTGTAAACAAACTCACTTTGCTGCCCACTGTGTAAAAGCCTAGCATATACAGTACATAATACTTAAAAATGATAACAAATGACTATGTTACTATGTTTATGTGTTTGCTATACTATACATTTTATAAATATTTTTTAGAAGTTCACTGTAAAACAAGTAGGCCCTTCTGGAGGTGTCCAGAAGAAGGCATTGTTATCATAGGAGATGACAGCCCCATGCATGTGACTGCCCCTAAAGACCTTCTGGTGGGACAAGATGTGGAGGTGGAAGACAGTGAGACTGATGATCCTGAGCCCACGTAGGCCTAGTCTAATGTGTGGGTTTGTGTCTTGGTTTCTAACAAAAAAAAAAATGTAAAGAGTAAAAACGAATTTAACAAAATCAAAAACAGAAAAAAGCTTAGAGAAGGATATAAAGAAAATATATTTGTACAGCTGTATAGTATGTTTGTGTTTTAAGCTAAGTGTTATTACAAAAGAGTAAAAAGATTTTAATTCATAAAGAAAAATCATTACAGTAAGCTAAGGTTAATTTATTATTGGGGAAAGAAGAAAATTTTTTAACTTTTATTTTAGTTTCAAGGGTACATATGCAGGTACATTATACAGATAGATTCGTATCACAGGGGTGAGTGTGGCCTAAGTGCACAGGGTTTATAAAGTCTACAGCAGTGCACAGTCCTAGGTCTTCACATTCACTCACCACTCACTCACTGACTCACACAGAGCAACTCCCAGGGTACAAGCTCCATTCGCGGTAAGTGCCCTATATAGATGTACCCTTTTGTATCTTTTTTTTTGAGACAGTCTCACTCTGTCTCCCAGTTTGGAGTGCAGTGGCACAATCTTGGCTCACTGCAACCTCCACCTCCTGGGTTCAAGCAATTCTCCTGCCTCAGCCTCCCAAGTAGCTGGGATTACAGGTACCTATCACCACGCCTGGCTAATTTTTGTATTTTTAGTAGAGACGGGGTTTCACCATGTTGCCCAGACTGGTCTTGAACTCCAGACCTCAGGTGATCCGCCCACCTCGGCCTCCCAAAGTACTGGGATTACAAGCGTGAGCCACCACGCCCGGCCTTTTTTAAAAAATCTGTTACACTGTATTTCTACTGGGCCTTTTCTGTTTCACTATGTTTATATGCACAAATACCACTGTGTTATAATTGCCTACAGTATTCAGTAAAGTCACATGCTATACAGGTTTGAAGACAGGAGCTATACCATACAGCCTAGATGTGTAGTAGGCTACACCATCTAAGATTAAGTCCACTCTGTGAGGTTCCCATAAGATGAAATCTCCTAACAACACATTTCTCAGAATTCATCCCCATCATCAAGCGACGCATGACTGTATTTCTCACAATTCTATAAGAGAGGCAATATTAATTCTCCCTGTCTTAGAGATGAGGAAACTGAGGATTAGGGAAATTGCATCACTTGATGGAGGTCACATAACAATGAAAAGCTAGAGCCAAGGTTTAAATACAGATCTGTCTATTACCAAAGCCTTTGCTCTTACAGACTAGACCAACACCACCTGTAAGTTTCAGGATATAAAGAAGGCAGCTAAATAATAGCAGAAATGCCAATAGAAAAAAAAAAAAAGGTTGGCGTGGGGAACTGCACAAATTCTTTTTTTTTTTTTTGAGACAGAGTCTCATCCTGTTGTCCAGACTGTAGTACAATGAGGCAATCTCGGCTCACTACAACCTCCTCCACCTCCCAGGGGGGTTCAAGCGATTCTCCTGCCTCAGCCTCCCAAGTAGCTGGGATTACAGGTGTGTGCCACCAAGCCCAGCTAATTTTGGTATTTTTAGTAGAGACAGGGTTTCACCATGTTGGTCAGGCTCGTCTCTAACTCCTGACCTCAGTGACCTGCCCGCCTCGTCTTCTCAAAGTGCTGGGATTACAGGCGTGAGCCACCGTGCCTAGCCTGCACAAATTCTTTCAGAGAATACTGCCTACTACTCAACATTTCATCGAAAGATGCAAATTGCTTTAAGTCCTGAGAGACAATACATTTCTAAAGGAAAAAAAATTCCAGACTATAAGCATGAAGAAGACATTTGAGTCTTTGGCTTTCTCTAAAATGCTATCTCATTCTGCACTGGAGAAACAGAGGTTTCCACAACCATAAATCTAATCCTACAAAGTAGTTACTATTTTCCTCTCTCTGCCTTGATTTCTGAAGTTAGGAATATCAGAAGATGACCAGGAAAGTTGGCCAGCTTTCTCATAAGATGCCTCTCTAACCTACTTTGGCTAATTTAACCCTGAAATGTTAACTTATTAACTTACATGATTAATTCATAAGTATCACATAGATAAATACTCAGATTAGCATGACTACTACATCCGTTCCTTACATACACATCTGCATGGGAAGTTATCGGAAAACTAGGAAGTGATATATAAGCAGAATTCGTTGTTAAGAGTATTCCTCAAATATAAATTTTTCCCAATTTTTAATGTCTTTCATTTCTTCTTCTTGTTGTTCAGATGACATTAGGTAATTTTTCTCCTTTTACCCTTATTGTGGTAATATTTAAAGATTTTTCCAATCTTGAGTCATTCTAGCATTCCTGCACAAACTAGAACTTGTCAGGGTGCAAGGTCTTTTTTTTTTTTTTTTTTTGAGAGAGAGTCTCACTCTGTCACTCAGGCTGAAGTGCAGTGGCGTGATCTTGGCTCACTGCAACCTCCGCTTCCCTGGTTCAAGCGATTCTCCTGCCTCAGTCTCCTGAGTAGCTGGGATTACAGGCATGTGCCAACACTGCTGGCTAATTTTTGTATTTTTAGTAGAGACAGGGTTTCACCATGTTGGCCAGGCTGGTCTTGAACTCCTGACCTCAAGTCATTTGCCCGTCTCGGCCTCCCAAGTGCTGGGATTACAGGTGTGAACCATCACGCCTGGCGCAATATCTTTTTTTATATATATAATTTTTGGGGGGAAGGGATTTATTGGGCTTATGGATGGCTTTGGTCTTTTAATTTTCCATCTCAGACCTTTATTTTCTGATTTTATCATAATTTTTTTAAATTATAACTTTTACTTTAGATTCAGTTAGTACATGGGCAGGTTTGTTACATTCATATATTGCAGGATGCTGAGGTTTGAGGTACAATTGATCCCATCACCCAGATAGTGAGCATAGTATCCAACACGCAGTTTTTCAACCACTGTCCCTTCCCACCTTTTCAATCATTGTTCCTTCCCTCCCCTCAGTAGTCCCCAGTATCTAATGTTACCTTTTTTTTTGTTGTTTCTTTTTGAGACAGGTTCTCACTCTGTCACTCACACTGGAGTGCAGTGGCATGATCACAGCTCACTGTAACCTCAAACTCCTGAGCTCAAGCACTCCTCCTGTCTCAGTCTCCCAAGTAGCTGGGACTATAGGTATATGTCACCACGTCTGGCTAATTTTCTTATTTTTTGTAGAGATGGGGGTCACACTATGTTGCTCAGGCTGGTCTTGAACTCCTGAGCTCAAGGAATCCTTCCATCTAGGTCTCCCGAAGTGCTGGGATTATAGACACAAGCCACCACACCCAGCCTGTTCTCATTTTTATATCCATATGCACCTAATTTAGCTCCTGCTTATAAGTAAGAACATGCAGTATTTGGTTTTCTATTTCAAACATGACATTGACATAACTTATAAATAGGTTATTTATTTACTATACTTGAAGTCCCCTGGCCACTCCCCCACATCCCTGGAACTTAGATGAACACTACTGCAACTTGCCTCCGTGTCTCTCCTTTCCCTGTGCATCCACAGTGATCAATGGAAGTGAAGGAGGTGTTCGTTCTTTAGACCTTCAGTCAAGTCACGCTCAAGCCTAGAAATAATCCTGTCTTCTAAGTGACTTATGTTCGCTCAGATCTATTTAAGCACAGTATTGACTGTGCTTTCAGAGAGTGATTTTCCAAATTCTCAGGGGGAATTATTCACAAGTTGTACACAAGTGCAAAAAACTTTAAGGTAGTAAAAAGTATCTGCACTGCAGCTTTGGAGATGAGGCTTTTGGTATGGCCACTGCTCTATCCTAACAGTCTAAAGAAACTTATCAGATTTATTGAGTTACAAGACCCCAAGTTTGTATTTATACATCTAGAAGAGAAAATCCTCTAACGTATCTCCTATTTATTTCTGTTACCACAAAAAAAAAAAAAAAAAAGGATAATAATTTAAAATATTTCTACAAGGCAAGCAAAGGGGCTTGCTCTCCACAGCACAGCTGAGGTTCTGCAGCAAAGTGACAGGAAATCCTTCTACACAGCGGCCCACAGAACTTGGTCTGTCCCTTCCATGTCACAGTAACTGATACCAATGACTGTGTTGATTAGAAAGGCTACTCAAGTGAAACCAATGACAAGGACTCAGAAAGGTTTAGGGAAGAACTAGGAGTAAGGAAGCTACTGGGAATGAATGTGGAGAAAAAGATGGTTTTTGCAAGTGATGAAGTAGAAATTAGAAACAATGAAAGCACTGTTTTGGATGGCGGGGAAGGTGTAACCTTAAGCTGAAAAGGAAAATAAAAATTTCTCAGTGTATTGGCCAGGTACCATGGCTCACACCTGTAATCCCAGCACTTTGGGAGGCTGAGGTGGGCAGATCATCTGAGGTCAGGAGTTCGAGACCTGCCTGGCCAACATGGAAAACCCTGACTCTATCAAAAGATACAAAAATAGCTGGGCATGGTGGCATGCGCCTGTAGTCCCAGCTACTCAGGAGGCTGAGGCAAGAGAATCGCTTGAACCCAGGAGGTGGAGGTTGCAGTGAGCCAAGATCACGCCACTGCACTCCAGCCTAGGCAACAGAGCAAGACTCTGTCTCAAAAAACAAACAAAACAAAAGAATTTCTCAGTATATTTTTCTCTGAGTGATAATGGGAAGAAAGACTGTTTTCCTAAAACAAGAAAAAGAATCACAAAAGCTTTTCATAATAGCATAAAGGATTAGCGCTGTTAAAGGTGAAAAATATTAGTAGATTGCTTGTTTACTTCATCAAGTCATTAAGGGTGCAGAGGCAGGCCATGCTTCTCACCTGAGTTGACGGGAGGGTTTCGGATAACATCAGCAATAACCTTCTGAACCTCTGGAGTCAGGCCTGCTCGCTTCAAATCAACGGGGCAGCCAGCTTTCACCGCTTGGAATAAGTGCATGCCAATTGTCATGAGAGGCAGAATCCTGCTCTCAGCTATGCTCTTCTAGAGAAAGAACAGCAAAGGAACCCAGTGAACTTTAAAAGTGTCCACTCCACTCATGGAAAGAAAATGTGCAAAACATTCAGGTAATGCTCAGTGTGAAATAAACAATGAACTAAACCTTTACTTAAACTTCTCATTTTCAGAATTTCTTTAAAACTACCCCCATTATAGTTCTCCATAGGTTTTACTTTTTATACTTATTAAACTGTATTGAATAAAACAAAATCACCCAGCTTTACCGAAGAATTCAATCCTCACCCCTCTCTATTCACTTTAGAAAGCCATTAGTGGCAGAGAAGTCATTCTCTGTAAGTCTAATAGTTGTTACAACCTTTTGAAAACACAGTAAACTGTAACCCAATACTATATACGCTTGAAATAACACATGGTGGTTTGGTTACCTGAATTTCCAAGAAGACAAATCCTAAAATGCTTAGCGATAACATAACGCTCCAGATGCATTCTATAAAAGGTTCCTGAGAAGACTCTAATAGGTGTTTGAAATTGGCTCTATTCATAAAATAATAATAACTACAGTTCCACAAGGGGTATCAGCATTTTCCTACCATTGAACTTCACATGAACAGTGCTACATATTTATACGGTTCTTTAAACAAATGTGGCTGCAAATACATTTCCGATATTTATTAGGTAAAACATTCTTTTAAGCACCCAGAAAGCTTAGTCACTCAGCTCTAACTTATTTCATGATCCTCTCTTTCAATACATTTTCAAAGTCTGAATTTAGACTGTATTTGCATGAATGTTGACACTTTCACAGAATAGAGCATTTAAGGCAAAGTTTTTCATCCTTCAAAGGGAGGTTTTAAATTACTTTCATTAAATGTCTACTGGAAAAGTGTGCACCATGTGTGCATAATATCAGGGTTATTTGATACCGGGTTTCAAATTACCTCCAACTAATTGTAGTATTGCTCCTGATTAATTAGTACTAAGCATGTTTAATTCTGCGGTTAACTGGCAAGACCCTCTCAGACTCCTGGGAGGTAAGAACAATTATACCACCACATCATACAATAAAATACAACCAAATAACACCAAAAGCCACAAATGAAGATATAACAGTCTTCACATTTTTAACCATGAATACACAAACTAACACATGAAACCCTGTATTACAACTGAGCATGAGAATACACTTTATTTGGAAAATTTGGAGCCAATACCAAATTTTCTTAGTAACTGTTTTCATTTCTACTATACATACATGGTCAAATTAGGTATATACAGGCATTTTTAACATGTACATAGAAGTTATTATTTACTTAAGAAATTGAACTTAAAATTCCCATTTATTATGTGTTCTATTTCAAAAATAGTATAATGGAATTATTTGGTTTCTTGGACAATGGTTTTTGCAAGGAACTTTAACAAACATGACTGTCAAATTAAAACATTTATTCAGTAAGTAAGATAAGCTATGGACTGTTCATTCTTATTTATTTTAAATGATAAAACCTGAACAAAAGGTGTGTAATATAGGCACTAGTGGATGGAACCAGAGACAATAGAAAAGCAGGCATTGGACCATATCTGTTGTTACAAATCAACTTAATGTCAAGAGGATGAGAATTCAAATTAAACTTAACTGTAAGTCTCATTTTGTCACATTCCATTAAAACTTACTCTCCATTTTATATACAAAAAACCTCAACAGCCTTAAAGATTTATCTTAGATCAATGAAGAAACATTATATATGGTCTTTTTTTTTGGAGATCAAGGCTTGCTTGGTCGCCCAGGCTGGAATGCAGTGGTGCAATCTCAGCTCACTGCAACCTCTGCCTCCTGGATTCATGTGATTCCTGTGTCTCAGCCTCCTAAGTACCTGGGATTACAGGCACGTGTCACTACGCCTGGCTAATTTTTGTATTTTTAGTAGAGACAGGGTCTCCCTATGTTGTCCAGCTGGTCTCAATTCCCTGACCTCAAATGATCTGCTTGCCTCAGCCTCCCAAAGTGCTGGGATTACAGGCAGGAGCCACCACACCCGGCCTACATGTGGTTATTTGTTACAGCAATTAGATTGTTTTCAAAGAGCATCAAAACAGTACTAGAAGAGATAGAATGAAAAGCAAGTTTTTAAAAACATATTTCCAGTTGTTTGGCTATGCTTCCAGAGATCCAGTATGTATTTTTTGTACACATACAAGAATATGTGACTATATAAGCATGCATATGCCCACACATACATTTACGTTTTTCTGTTTTGCACCTTCCTTTTTCTTAATGCATCTTGAGGTTGTTTCTTAACATTGTGAATATTTATAGTTTTTAAACTATTAGTCCCATTTTAAAATATGGCTGAGGCAGTATCCCTGAGTTATAAATGTGTGTATCAGTACTCCGATACAACCTCTAGAAGATACTCATGGCCAAACTAAACTTACTGCTATTACTTAACAGGGAGGCTTAACAGAAAAAGAAAACAACGTTCTCTTTTAAAATTAAACTGAGATTTATTGTAGAGTTGGAGGAAATTATCCCAAGTCAGAGCTTTAATACTAAACAGCTCATAAAACACAAGTTTAAATAAACTAAAAAAATTCCCTGTAACTTGAAAGTCACACTTACCAAAGGCATCTTCTTTTCTTGGAATAAAGAGTATGTGATGGCCACAGACTGTGAAAGTGTGCATACTTTATTTTTTGCTACCAGACTCGTCTCCTGTTCTTCTTGAGGTTCTGTACTTGAAAAGAGGTCTGTCTACAGAATTTTAAATGTAGCACAAATGATCAATAATATCAATATAACAATAGAATATAAATATGATCATTAGCCATTAAGAAAAAAATAAACACAAGTTAAACCTATAAGCAACAAATAATTCCCTTTTTATGGGGAGCTCAAAAAGAAGTTGGATTTTTAACGTATTGATTTAAAAAGGTAAAATAATGTTAGAGCACACAAATTTAATTTTTAACAAAATATTTGTAATAACAAACATTTCCTAGTCTTCTCTTTAACCAATAAGCAGGACTAAAAAAAGGAAGTATAATGTGAACCACTCTGTCTTTAAGTAAGTCCCCAATCCCTGGAAGTGAATATTGAATGAATGAATGAATGAATGAATGAATGAATGAACGAACGAACGAACAAACAGAATCACTATTCGATTTTAGGTACTATAACCACTAATATATCATAACGAAATATATCATAACACTCTCTCTACACATCTAATTTTAAATGATACACCCCAACTAGAAATCTAAGTATTCTATAAAATCTTAAATATGGTTCCTTAAGAAATGTTTAAAAGAAAAAATGGGGAATGATTGAAAAACAAGATTAATGAAAAAATAATGGAATCTTTTTAAAGGCTGAAATAAAGGTAAAGAGATAGACAACTTTTTTTTTTAACTACACATAAAAGGTAGATTAAAACAACATACTATAGCCATAATAAAATCTGTAACAAACTAAATTAATAATTTAAAGAAGTGCCTCGTCTCTTGATGAATGCTATTGGTATCATTTTTATAAGGTTATTTATCATGTGATCTACTCTACTATGTATACATATGTGAGTAAACGTATCTATGAGCTTTTCTTTTGGAAAGAAATTCATTTTTTGTTTCCATACTCTGTTATTAGGGAGTTTAAGAAATGTATTAGTTGAGTATTAATTTACTGCTTGGTGAGAAACATAAATGTTTCTGTTTTACTTTTTACATGCTATATAGATGATGCCTAATGTTAGAATTTGAATTATCTGACCCAAGGCAATAAAACATGCTTGCCAAACCTTTTGGGGGATTACATTTTACATCGGGAAGAATCTCAGAACTAAACTCTCACATCAACACAAAAGACAATTTCAATCAAATAACCCTAGCAGCGGAGATTTCATGTTCTGAGCATATGGTGGGCCTAATAAAACACTCCCAGGTGTTACATGCTTCTGTTTCTCTTTTACAGTTTCAGAATAGCTGCATTTTGCAATCGGTAGAAATCCTATCAAGACAAAATATGTATTTACTGAGGAAGCACTGTTGGCTCTTCAGACTGGTCACCCCACTATGGCAACGCCATGATCTAGGCCAGCATTTCAGTCCTCATCCATGCAATCTCAAAAGTCTAATGTATCTTATCACAGGGTAGTTGGGTTTTGGGGAGTAGAGTTGCACTACCCATCTATTGAACTTGGTTTTATGTGTATGTGTGTATAAATATCAGTGTATACATTAGAAAGCAAATTCATTAACTTATGAGGCATACAACTGGACAGTTTCACTGGCCCCAACCAGTATGTTCTGTCCTATAGAAGAGTTATATAGGAAGCCAGCTCACCTGAAACTTTGAGAATATAACAAAGACGCTTTTTTTTTTTCCTATCACTCAAGCTGGAGTATTGTGGCACAATGATGGCTCACTGCAGCCTCAAATCCCCGGGCTCAAGCAATCCTCCTGCCTAAGCATCTTAAGTAGCTGGGATTACAGGATAACACCACCATGCCTGGCTAATTTTAAAAAATTGTTTTTGTAGAGGTGGGGTCTCGCTATGTTGCCCAGGTTGTTTTGTAACTCCTGGCCTCAGGCAGCCTGCCTGCCTTGGCCTGCCAAAGTGCTGGGATTACAGGCACGAGGGATTGCACCTCGCCATAAGGTAACTTCTGATAGTGCCTTAAGTAGTCTCTTAACAAAGATTAAGTTCAGGCATTCTCCTTGCCAATTAAACTATAATATTCAAATCTAGTCAGCGAAAATGTTTTTATCTAAAGAGTGCTTAGGTAAGCTTTGCCAACTTTCATCCTTACTGTCTTTTCTATTTATATCTTCCTATAATTGACCACTCATCTTTTTTTTTTAAGGTTTATTGTGGGATATATCAAACACATAACACAAGTCGAGAGAGTAAGATGGGCATCACCCAGTTTCAGCAACTGTCATTCATAGCCAATCTTATTTCATGAACACCCTTAGGTATTTTCTAACTACCCTGCCCTTACCCCTGGATTTTTTCAAATAAATAATATTTGTACATATTTATGCCATATATGTTCATACAG
This sequence comes from Piliocolobus tephrosceles, assembly GCF_002776525.5. Taxonomy (NCBI): domain Eukaryota; kingdom Metazoa; phylum Chordata; class Mammalia; order Primates; family Cercopithecidae; genus Piliocolobus; species Piliocolobus tephrosceles. The sequence continues at coordinate 29,385,907 of NC_045440.1, read as the reverse complement.
TCTTTTTTATTTTTTTTGACACGGAATCTCGCTCTGTCGCCCAGGCTGGAGTGTAGTGGCGCAATCTTGGCTCACTGCAATCTCCACCTCTCGGCTTCATGCCATTCTCCTGCTTTACCTTCCCGAGTAGCTGGGACTACAGTATGATTTGATTAGATTTTTGCTTACTAGAATCACATTGTAGCCCTTCCTTCCTAAGAGTATTATTTCAGATTACTTTGCCAAGTATTTTGGATATCCCTAAACTCTTTAATTGTACATTTGTGGATTGTATCATTACTTTGTTCCATAAATTCTCAAAATTTTCAAAAAATGTATTTATATAAAAATATTTTAGCATATTTTTCCTAACTGGCCATCTTAATGCATTTAATATATGTGTCATATTTGTAATTTTTAATGTGTATTGTGACAGCAAGAAATTTTACTTCAAAATTTAAAAAATATATTAAAGGCTAATGAAACTCATGAATAACAAAACTTGCTTAATAAACATTAAAGTTGACATTTTAAAAAATAAATGATTTCAATTTGCAGAATAACCCAAGTATAATTTCTAATCACAGAAATTAGCAGTCATCTTCTCTATCCAGAAGGTTCATAAAGGTTTCATACCTATCCCTTGGGGAATTTACCTTTTCCCCTACTTCAGTTTCCTCTCCTGAAGGGGAGTTAGGAGAGATCATTCATTCATTATTCAATAATATCACTAATTCATGAAAGAAGATACTACTGTCAAGTGTCCAAAGAGAGGGAACTTACTCAATTACCACTGGTAGGTATGATATTCTTTCCCAAACCATTAAGACATTATCATTTCATTTCTAAAAACTCAGTAAGAAATAAGAATTTTCACATGATGTCTTATATAACAGTATGAAAAAGAAAATTTAAAGTTGCCAAAGATATTCTATATCAAAAGAGGGAAATGCTACATTCAAAAAGCAGAAGGGTTTTCTACTTATAGTTAGAGAAAGATTTTTCTAAAGTAGGATCCAACTGTGCCTGCCCAAAGCTTCCAGGAGCTTCTTGGAAGTAAAAAATAATCCCTTAATATTGCCTTGAATGTGTTTAACTTGTTCAACGTTTTATACTTATCCCATGTCTTCTACTTTTCTAATGTCATCTGTTGTTTCCCGGATGTGGGGGAGGAAGTGTTGTTTCCGTTGTGTAGCTGAGGAAATGGAGACCCAAGGAAATTAAAGGACATGTTCAGGTTCACCAGGTGAACAACTGTAAGGAAGAATTAAAGTCCTGATTCTGAGACTCCAAGTCCAGCAGTCTCCCCTCTATCCCCCACTGCCTCACCTTCTGCAGAGTACACACGATAGAGTCTGCTACGTGGAGTTTAGAGAAAATCCCAAATGATCTTTCGGGAAATGGTCACTTATGGCAGAACAGGCAACAGTAAAAGGATATGAAGGAAACACTACTAAAACTGAAGAGAATAATATGAAATCCACTTACTATCAAAAGACAGCATTACTGGAAGGAGAGCGAGATTAGAGAATATGCTAAACCAAGAAAGCAAGTGGCTGAGCTCCGGACCAACTCATAGCAAGGATAACTTTCCAGCTTTAATTTCCAACTACCACATTTGAATGTAAAATTGTAATTTATCAACCTAAAATAATGTTTCCAATTTAAAAACAAAACCTCCCAATGAAATAGAAAGACATCAGCAGCCTGGACAACTACTTTTTAGTATCATCTTTAAAAGTAGATAACTGACATGTTTTTATGACAGATTGACTGTAAAAACAATCTAAATTCATTTTCTAAGTGTCCAGTATGGAAATGCAAAGAAAGTGAGAAAATGTTGCTTCTGAAGGGTACTTTTGAAATGGTTACAAAAAATGCTTATTCTCTAAGAGCTCCTGCAAACCACAGTATTTTACCTGAACACTATTTGTTTGGCAGAAATGTTTGATGACTTCCAACAGAGGGGCCAACATGGCAGCTTTGCCTTCAGAAACACCATCAATCCTTTTTACGTTTTCAACCGTAGTTGGTCTGTGTTTAACAACAATAAAAAGGTCAAGAAACCACTGAAATAGTATCACTCCGGCAATATAGCTGATGTTCAGCTTCATAATGATTCTCTAAATGTATAGTTTTTCCAACAACCAAAACAATGTATAATACAACTAATCATGTTTTATAATTTCTTTCTTTGCTTACCACCATTTAAAGACTTGTGCTTTTACCAACTTATGAATAAAAACACTATTGTCCCCATCACCACAAAAACACACTGTTAACTGGTAAACAGGACATTCTCATAAAGCAACAGGTTAACATATCAAATATTCATTTTATTACTGATTTTATTATTATCTATATAGTCATGAAAAGTATGAGGCTCTAACTGGGAACAACTAAGAGGCTAAGAAAATCTCAAAAGAAAGTCTCATTCATTATTTTCTTCTACAAAGTGTTTACCTGTAACAGTATATCCGCCAATTCCTTCAGACTTTTAGCTCAGTATTTCTTATTGTGTCCAATATCCAAGAACACATTCGATGCCCTCCTTCCTTCTAAAAATCTGCTGATCTAATGATTACTCCTTTTCATTAAATATCTCCTCTGGGCCAGGCGCGATGGCTCACGCCTGTAATCCCAACATTTTGGGAGGCCAGGGCAGGTGGATTGCCTGAGCTCAGGAGTTCAAGACCAGCCTGGACAACACAGTGAAACCTCATCTCTACTAAAATACAAAAAATTAGCCGGGGGTGGCGGCGCACGCCTGTGGTCCCAGCTATTCTGGAGGCTGAGGCAGGAGAATTGCTTGAACCCAGGAGGCAGAGGTTGCAGTGAGCCGAGATTGTGCCACTGCACTCCAGCCTAGGTGATAGAGTGAGACACAGACACAAAAAAAAAAAAAAAAAAAAAAAATCCTGAATAGTAAAGTATGGTCTTAGAATACTTATTAACAACAGAATTAGCGTCAGATATAGCACTGTGTAATGTCATTAGAAAATTCTGCACTCAAGTAATATCTATTGGATGCAATTTAGTGACAGAAACAATTTTTTTTTAAATTATACTTTAAGTTCTAGGGTACACATGCACAATGTGCAGGTTTGTTACATATGTATACATGACAGAAACAATTTTTTAAAAGGAAGCAAAAGACGAATACAATTACCAAGCAACTATTCTTGGGAAATAACTTCTTCTAAATGTTTAATAATCACCTCGTGTTTACGAGGCATTGTGCTAGGTGCTATGGGAAACACACAAAAAGACGAGGAGCTAATATCTTTATTCGGAGTTTAAAATCTAGAAGATATAATAATACACGTTTACCACTAATTACAAAATCTATAATATAGCATTGTGTGGTAAGTGCCAGAGAAGCATCTTTCCAATTCATCTGAAAGTCCTCTATGAATTCAAGAGAGAGGAATTACTTCGCCGATAAGATCATGAAATACTTTCTCATAGTCTTTATAGTAATAAAGCGGGATCTTAAAGAATTTCTTAAAAGGAGTTTTGAGGAATCAAGGAAACTACAAGGAGAAGCAACACTGTAAATAAATATATGGAAGTTGAAAACAGGTCTTCAACAAGTAGTAAACAATCCAGGTAAGATAAACCATTTCAAATTCTGTAACTTAGACGGAAAAGTAAGTTCATAAATGGAAGGCCTTGAATTCTAAGCTAGAAAGAAACCATTTAAGCAGATGTAAGACATGATAAAGGAAGATTTAGTTTGGTACTCATATACTGGATGAAACAGAGAGAGAGAATGAAGGGTTAATAGTTAAGAGGCTTCTGCAACATGCCAAAGGAAAACAGTCAGAACTAATGTGGTGTCATTAAGAAGGAGGAGGAAGGCACAGACAGGCAACAAGGAACCCGTTTTACAAAAGGTATGAAAAGTATTTAAATAAGAAAAAGAGGTCAGGCACAGTGGCTTACACCTGTAGTGCCAGCACTTTGGAGACTGAGGTGAGAAGATTGCCTGAGCTTAGGAGTTGGAGACCAGCCTGGGCAATATGACAAAACCCTGTCTGTACAAAATATACAAATATTAGCTGAGCAGGGTGGCATGTTCTGTAGTCCCAGCTACTCGGGAGGCTGAGGTGGGAGGATAGCTTGAGCTCAGGAGGTCAAGGCTGCAGTGAGCAGTGATCGCACCACTATACTCCAGCCTGGGCAACAGAGTGAGACCTGTCTTCAGAAAAAAAGGAAGAAGAAGAAGAAAGAAGAAGGAGGAGGAGGAGGAGGAGAAGAAGGAGGAGGAGGAGGAGATGGAGAAGAAGGAGGAGGAGGAGGAGGAGAAGGAGGAGGAGGAGGAGAAGGAGGGAGAAGAAGGAGGGAGAAGAAGGAGGGAGGAGGGAGAAGAGAGAAGAGAGAAGGGAGAAGGAAGAAGAGAGAAGAGAGAAGAAAGAAGAAGACGAAGAAAAGAAGAAGAAGAAGGAGGAGGAGGAGGAAGAAAGAAGAAAGAAGAAAGAAGAAAGAAGAGGAGGAGGAGGAAGAGGAAGAGGTTTTATATTGGAGAAGAGAAAATTCAGATCAGAGGTTTTAAGCATTAGGAACCTCTGACTAGGAATGTGATGGTATGATAATCAAAAAGAATCCAAAAAGAGGAATTTTGGCATTTGGATAAAATGCAGGGTGGGTAGATAATGAGTTAGATTTTACATACATTGAATATGATTGCTGAAAACGTAACTGGTTTTTATTCATATAGAAATGTGGTACTAAAGCTTGGCAAAGAGATAAGCATCACAGCAGGGAGAATTTGAGTCACCTCCCAGATGTGACAGTGGAAGCTATGGTCATATTATCAACTTAGATAAATTTTGTTAGAAGGAAATAAATGAGAACACATGCAAAAGATAGTTTACCTCATTTTGGCCATATCCACCAGTATCTTGTTTGTTGCCAGAATAGCTGGGGGAACATCCATTTCACTGGCATGTTTCTGCCTAGCTTCTACCAATTTGCCATATAACATAGTCTGAACAAAAAACAAAGAAACAACTCAATACTTTTAAAAATGTACTTATAAGATCTAGTCCTTTATTTTTAGAGCTTCAGATACCACATTTTTCCTTTGTATGAATATAAACTGAAATATAAACTCAGATTCTTAGCTTAAGAACAATTTTTAAAATACTGGCAAAATACAGAATTTTAAGCATGCATAGAATCATAACTACCCTATCATAAACTAATTACCTTTTTACAAAAGCCTTACCTGAGTCTCCTGCTCTTGTGCCGAAATAACAGGTTCTGAGGAACTGTAAGATTTTTCTGGTGACTGCACCATGATACTAAAATATTTAAAAGAAAATAAATAATAAAAGCTTTTCTTTCTCCTCATTTACTTTCTATTTCATCCCCTAAATGAGAATGTCTTTCCAAATCAGTACTAACATTTACTCTTCATGATACCAGTAAGGTAATTTGTTATTTAAATGACAACAGCCTAGATTTTAAAAATTTTGGATCAAAAACATTCATTATAATGGTAAAGTTAACATTGTAATTTGAGTTCATCACAAAATTGGTGTGTTTTAAAAAGAGCATTTATCCCATTCTCTTCCTCAACCAACTGCTTTTGAAAAGAAATACGACACATTAACATCTTTCAACTTACTGGGATACAACAGGTTTTAACCAAGATTTCTTAACCTACTGGGATACAATTTATGATCCTTGTTATAACATCATAGATTTTTAGCTGGTAGGGAAGAAGAAACAAGAAGAGAACAAGAAGCATTCTTAGAAATTAAAAATTTGATGACTAAAATTAAAATGTCACTAGGTGGGAGGGGATAAAAGTCAAGCAACACTCCAAATGAGTAAACAAACAATGAGAGACTGAAATAGGAAAAAAGAAAATTAGTAAAAGGAACACTAAAAACCAAGAAAAGAACACAAAGACAATCACTAACACGAGGAAAAAAATAAAGGTAGTGGGTGGTCATAATAACATGGTTGGGTTAGTAGTATGTATATAACATTTGCGTAGTTATAATAATATAAACACAATATTATCATATTGTTATTATATTTACAAATATATAAATGAATTATTAATATGATGAAATATAATTATATATGAATGAAGGAGGGGAAATCTACCGTGATAGGAGGTGAGTAGAAAATTTCTAAAATTGGTAAGTCAAAAAAATAGTATTCTAAGCATGTCATTCAGAAATAAAAAGGCACACGCTAGAGAAATCAGCTGAAAGATTTAAAGATGACAGCCTCCATGAACAACAGCAAAGTGAGTTTGGGAAGAGTGTGGGCTGGTATGCTTGTCATAAGCCATTAATTTCCAATTAACTGATTAAATCAAGTATAGGTATTATTTTAAGGAAAATTTCAATACATTTTAAAATAATACCTATTGATATATAAACATCCTGCTGCTCACTTCCGTACACTAAGCCCATATATTTAAATTAATTTCTGGACTATTCCACAGGTATCCCAAACTCAGTATGTCTATCACTAAACTCTTGATTTTAATGAGAATCGACTTCTTCCAAATTCTTATTAATATTGATATTTTTACCTACTCTCATGAATCACAAATATTCTTCACGACATCCAAAATAGAGAATATTTTCCAGAAGGTTTTCCGGAAAACCTCTTAAAAACTTTTCTCTGATAATCACTATCTATGGAAGCTAAAGCATTACAAAATGTATTTCTTCAATAACAATACTTGAAAAGTTAATATACTTCTTGATCCATGAGCTACAGAATGGATGTTGAGTTAGCAGGCCTGAAGACAACATTAATCTCCTTGTATGTCTCCATTGCGGCTCTTGGTGTCTAAGTGTTGTCAATGAGCAGTAATATTTTGAAAGGAATCTTTTGTCTAAGCAGGTTTCAACAATGGGCTTAAAGTATTCAGTAAGCCATGCTTTAAAGAGGTATCATCAAGACTTTGTTGTTACATGTATGTAGCACAGGCAGAGTAGACACAGCATAATTCTTAAGGGCCTTAGGATTTTCAGAATGCTAAATGAGCATTGGCTTCGACTTAAAGTCACCAGCTGTATCAGCCTCTAACAAGACAGTCAGCTCATCCTTTGAAGCTTTGAAGCCAGGCACTGACTTCTCTCGAGCTATGAAAGTACTAGACAGCTTCTTCTTCTGGTAGAAAGTATTTGGTCTACATTCAAAGTCTGTAAGTGCAGGCACCTTCATCGACGATCTTAGCTAGATCTTCTGGATAACTTGCTACAGCTTCTATACCAGCACTTGCTGTTTCACTTTGCACTTTTATGTTATGGAGATGGCTTCTTTCCTTAAACCTCATGAACCAACCTCTGCTGGCCTCAAACTTTTATTCTGCAACTTCCTCACCTCTCTCAGTTTTCAGAGAATTGAAGAGAGTTAGGGCTTTGCTCTGGATTAGGCTTTGGCTCAAGGGAATGTTGTGGCTGGTTTGATCTCCTATAAAGACCACTAAAACTGTCTCCATATCAGCAAAAAGGTTGCTTTGCTTTCTTATCATTGGTGTATTGACTGGGGTAGCATTTTTAATTTCCCTCAGGATCTTTTGCCTTTGGAAACTATTGGGTGCAAGAGGCCTAGCTTTTGGCCTATCTCAGTTTTTAAAATGGCTTCCTCACTAAGCTTAATCATTTTTAGCTTTTGATTTAAAGTGAGGGACATGTGAATCTTCCTTTCACTTAAACACTTAGAGATGGGCCAGGTGCAGCGGCTCACACCTGTAATCCCAGCACTTCGGGAGGCCAAGGCGGGGGATCACTTGAGGTCAGGAATTTAAGACCAGTCTGGCCAACATGGCAAAACCCCATCTCTACTAAAAATGCAAAAATTAGCCAGGCATGGTGGCAAGCATCTGTAGTCCCAACTACTCAGGAAGCTGAGACAGGAGAATCGCTTGAACCCGGGAGGTGGAGGTTGCAGTGAGCCGACATTGCGCCGCTGCACTCCAGCCTGAACGGCAGAGTGAGACTCAGTCTTGAGAAAACAAACAAACAAACAAACAAACACTTAGAGACTATTACAGAGTTATTAATTGGCCTAATTTCAATTTTGTTGTATCTCAGGGAACAGGGAAGCCCAAGGAGAGGGAGAGAAATGGTGAATGGCCGGTCAATGCAGCAGTCAGAACTCATATAACACTTACTAAGTTTGCTGCCTTATGTGGGCATGGTTAATAGGACCCCAGGACAATTAAAATAGTAACATCAAAGATCACCAATCATAGATCACTATAATAGATATGATAATAATGAAAATATTAGAAATATTGCAACAACTACCAAAATATAACACAAAGACATGACAACAGGACACGCTGTTGGAAAATGGGGCTAAGACGATCTGTTTGGCGCAGGGTTGCCACAAACCTTCAATTTATAAGAAATGCAATACCTGCAAGTCACAATAAAGCAAGGCACAATAAAACAAAGTAGGCCTGTATATATTTCACGCAAATAAAAATAAATAGTGTCCTGATGCTAGAGGTAGGCAAATATAGATTTGAAAGCCAGTTCGGCCATTAGCTGTAAGCTCTTGAACAAGTTAGTTAACTTCCTAACCCTTGGTATCTTCAACTATAAAATGGCGATAAATAATAACAGCTGTTAGGCTCTTGTAGGAATTAAATGAGATATCACATATAAAGCTCTCAGCATTTAACATAATGCCTGACAAACAGTAATATCCAAGAAGTGTTAGCTATTAAATTAACATTATTATTTTGTAGCTCACTTTGATCATTCTAATACTGAAAGGCTTATGTTTTAAATTTAACTTCCTTTTGCCAATGAAATAGCCCAACATCTGACAGTCCTTTCTCTTTAGAAAAAAAGTACTCATAAAGTAAGTATAGAACATAGAAATATGGAACTCTGTACCTTTTTTTAGAAATGTTACTCCCAGAAGAAACCTTATCACATGGTTTGTAAGAATATAACTTCTCCAAGTTAGACTGCATTTAAACATATAAAGGTCCATTAAAAAAAGAAGTTTCAAAAACCTTTTAAATGTGAAGAAAATAAGAAACAAAAATCTCACAATCACAATTTTTCTTTGCATAATCAAGCCATCAAATAAATCACCTGAGAATAACCTCCTAAATTATCCGTTTCTAAAGTTCTAAAGGTAGTTAGAAACGCAATCCAATGTCTTATCCCTCCCAAAACTATAGAAAATAAATCATCAAAAGAATGCTCTAAGATATAGCAAGTGCCAAAGTTATAAAAACAATTCAATTACATTCTGCATACTTCAATAAAGCAGAAAAGGTTCACCAGAAAATGTAATTCACTATACTTGCCTATTATTCCAGTGTTCTGATCAGCTGAAGTCTGCCACTGGATTAGTATTTAATCTGTAATAGTTATCTAAGATCTTAGATCAAAAAAAGCAAGAAAGTATGTGAGTTTAAGTGTGTGTGTGTGTGTGTGTGTGTGTGAGACAGAAAGAGAGAATGTATGTGTGTGTGTGTGTGTAGCTTTAATAAGAACACTTAGGAATCAGGCTTATTTTTTGATCAACTATAAGTATTATAACGTGTGAACACTCTAAGCCAAATGAGTTAGAACATAGGTTTAAAAGAACCCAAATAAATTCCTTTCTCAAATACTTCCAATTCTTTATTAGCCCCAGAAATTATATACCACATATTTTAGTCTGTTCACATCACTTCTCTTGCCAAATTTTATGTTTTGTTATATATGCAATTTTCTCTTTAATTGGAAGGGAATTAAAATATAAAATTTTAAATAGAAGTTGAATCAATAAAGAATGAAATATATAGGAACAATTTATTTAAAACAAACCTTCTTCTCTGCAGTTAATTCAACTGGTACTTGATTATAAGAATGCTGTTTGGTGCCTGAAGATACAGTTCTCGAGCTGAAAAATAATAAAATTAAATTATCTCAAATGTTAAGATGCAAGTATCTAATTCATGAATCGTCATACTCCACTCTCAGAAAGATGAATAAGATATTACCCTTTTAGAACCGGCGATTTTTAAAAATGACTTTTTTCCAGAAAAAGCTCTAGAAGCTTTAAAAAGTTTGAACGAGAAAACTCACAAGTGATCAATGCATGTAACGGTATAAAAAAGTAAGCAACAAATGTATTCCCTCCCTTTCCACTTCTACATGTGAGAAGTAAATACAATATATGGATTCCTCAGCAATGATTTCAATACTGCTTCTTTAATCAATGAGAAAGAAGCTTTCTAAATACCATGGTCAGCTACTTCCCATCAACCAAGAAAGTGTTCTGGCTGGGAGCGGTGGATCATGACTGCAATCCCAGTAGTTTGGGAGGCTGAGGTAGGAGGATCACTTGAGCTCAGGAGTTCAAGACCAGCCTAGGAAGCACAAGAAGACACTGTCTCTATACAAAAAATTAAAATATATTAGCTGGACATAGTAGTGCATGTCTATAGTCCTGGCTACTCAGGTGGCTGAGGATTACTTGGGCCCAAGAGATCGAGGCTGCAGTGAGCTATGATCACACCACTGCACTCCAGCTTGAGAGACACAGAGAGACCCTGTCTCTTAAAAAAGAAAAGTGCTCTATGACTTATCCTTTCCTCACAGATCCCTTCCCCAAACTGACTAAAACAGGCATACAAAAACAAACAGGTAATTCATTTTACTTGTGAGAGGCCTATAAACTGGTGTAATTTGAATCACATAAATAGCAACAAAAAACCCAGAAGTTACAAGAAAAAAACTGAAAAATGAACCTAGGCAGAAGAAACTTCTTTGGACACAATTCTTCATTAGCTTGAAGGATGAGGCTCTGAGATTCTGTATTAGCTTTACGAAGCCAATCTCTACCCTATTAAAAGCAAAAAGGATCTTTTAATACAGAGTGGGAAACAAAATTAAGTCGAACAGGCAGACTCCTATACTGTTTACCTTTTTCGTAAGGGTGCAAATCTTTATAAATTTGTTAAACCCAGGAACTTCTACCAAGAATCCCTCAATGATGAGCTGACGGGAAAAAGCCTTCCACCAACTCTCTGTTTGATCCTTGCCAGTGCCAAACAAACTGTGCCTGCGATGTTGATCTGCAAGACGCTGAGAATTCTGAAATTAAAATAAAATCAGTATCTAAAAATGCTAATTTAAACATACAGGTTAAGTAAAACACAGACTTGTCTATTGATTCTTTGGATTTACACTAAATTTCAACTTTAAAAACATACAAAAATGTTATACCCATCGTGCTTATTCTGAACACTCAACTCACAAATAAATACATTATCAAAATAATGTTCCTTTTGTGTCTTAAATAATGGGAGGAAATTTCACATATAATTCAGATGCATTTCCCAGTGTATAGGTTTGGATATGTGTTTGGAACACTTAGCTTTTGTTATTTAGACCTCTTAGCAAACTCATGTTATTGTTTGAAACGGTGATCAAAAGCCTACAGTTCGAGACTAGAGCCATGAGAATTACATAAAACGCAATGTGTCATGCCTGTAATTCCTGCACTTTGGGAGGCCAAGGCGGGTGGATCACAAGGTCAGGAGATCGAGACCATCCTGGCTAACATGGTGAAACCCCATCTCTACTAAAAATACAAAAAGTAGCTGGGTGTAGTGGCAGGCGCCTGTAGTCCCAGCTGCTCAGGAGGCTGAGGCAGGAGGACGGCGTGAATCTGGGAGGTGGAGCTTGCAGTGAGCCAAGATCATGCCACTGCACTCCAGCCTGGGCGACAGAGCGAGACTCCATCTCAAAAACCAAACAAACAAACAAAAAAAAGCAATGCAAACCAATAGCTACTCATCCATGAGTACAGTGCAACAACTCACAGCTTCCAATGCATTTTTGTTTTTACTGTGCTTTCGCATATGATACACTGTAAAGTTTACTAAATCATTTATAATTTAGCTGCTTCGCTGAGATGGACCAGGAAAAGCAGGTGCATGCTAAATAGCTGATGGTTTTGACGTATGTTTTCCTAAGTGAAGGGAGAATTCCTATGGGAGGCTCTTCACAGCCATCAAGTTCTAGAAATGTTAAGAAAGCTAGTCTGTCATATGCAATTCTGTTTTCCTCTAACAGAGAGACCACTCTAGCTTTCACTCCCTATAAAAGTACTTTTTCATTCACTTTGTCCTCTTAGTGCCTCTTTCATTCATCCTACATTTAAATACTACTTTTAAATATATATACAAGTTTATGGGCCAGGCACAGTGGTTCATGCCTGTAATCCCAACACTTTGGGAGGATCACTTAAGCTCAGGAGTTCAAGAGCATCCTGGGCAACACAGTGAGTCCCCTATCTCTACAAAAAATAAAAAATAAAAAATTAGCAAAGTGTGGTGGTGTATGCCTGTTGTCCCAGCTACTCAGGAGGCTGAAGCAGGAGCAGAGGCAGGAGAATCATTTGAGCTCAGGAGATCAAGACTACAGTGAGCTATGATGACACCACTGCACTCCAGACTGAGCAACAGAGTGAGACCCTGTCTCAAAAACAAAAACAAAAAAACCAAAGGAAGTATACAAACATAGAGCTTTATGGAAAATTACTCTTATTTAATGTTATTTGTGGTGAATGTGGCTGACTGTAATTCAAGGGTCATTCTACCTTCCATCCACTATGAATTCTTCCACTGCAGAATCTGGGACAGTACAAATACTAGTTCTCAAACTCCCTTTCAGCTAGGGTTCTGGGTTCTGTATATTTGCATGACAAGTATAAGCAGGAAGTGAGGCCAAAGCTATTCCTCTGCTGTTTCTGCTGGCATGCATGATTGTGGAGGTATTTAATTTTTATAAGAAAGTATAAGCAAAGAACCCAGCACACAATGACATGCTTCATAAGTATCAACAGGCACCATTTTGTGGTTACAAATTATAGCAGGTTCATGCTGGTTTGCAGAGCATGCAAAGGTAGAACCTTCCTGATTATTACAGCTTCCTACTCAATGCAGTTTGGGGTTAAGTGCTGTAGTGGAAGCTTCCCAAGTCGACAGATGGCTTCTTGATCACAGAAGATGCCACAGTTCCCTTGGTGAACTATTTTACAGTGGAACCTTGTCAACAATATTATAAGCCATTTAATACCGAGTAATAAATACCTTTCTGCTTAAATTCACTAGAATGATTATGAGCAATTTAAATTTCTATATAAAAATGCAATCTAAAATTTTAGTAAAAGGCAGACTATAACTCAACATTTTTACATTTCATATATACCCTAACGAAGGTTTAATAGTCAATTAAAAATCCAGGGATCAAAATTAAAAGAATATATAACATGAGTTGCAGCAAACTTAACTAAGGCAACTATAGGACTATTACAAACATACTGGTTTTACTGAATTGATGAAAACATTATGATTACAGGTTTATCTTTTGGAATGTTAAAAATGCGAATATAAGCCTTCTAAAACAGAACAAGAACGACATACTTAAATGTAAACATACATTGCTTTAATATCTGAGAATCTTCCCAAGTATATGAATGAAAACAAAAATAAATCACATAATAAATATTAATATGCTTATGTCATTTACTACTATTTCTAAGGTACAGATTTGTCAAAAAATAGGCTAAATAAGGGTGATCTTTCACAAAAAGGAAGCTAGGATGAAATTAGGTAAAGCAGGGTAAGTTCTCAACAGAGACAATTAGAGCAGTGCCTATATATTGGATTTAAAACATTGGCTTCTGATAGGCATAGTTAAGAGAATCTGTACCATGCTCTCCTAAATCTTAACAATAAAAATAGAATAGACTTTTTTAATAGCTAAGGAATGAATTTTAGTGTCCTGATGATTCTATTTATTAAAATATGACCAGAACAAGATTTAGAGAAATATAAACACACAGGTACAATCTGGCACCTTCTTCCTTGTTAACAAGTCCGGTCTGTGCTAACCCTGACTTAGGGTTGATTTGAGTAGAATGTTTAAAAGTCAAACATATGTAGCATAAACAAGTCTAGAGATCGAATGTATGACATGAGAATTACAGTTAATACAAATGTACTGTATTTGGGATTCCTGCTAAATGAGTAGATTTCAGCTGCTTTTGCCATAAAAACAAAAAAAATGGTTAACAATATAAGATGATGGATATGTTAGTTTCATTATAGTAATCATTTTACTATATATAGGTAACCTGTAACATTATATTGTATACTTTAAATATACATAATATAATTTATTTTTTATAAGTAAAATAAGATAAAACATCATAGAATTTCAGAGCTAGAGGGAATGCTGGAGCTCTTTGACCTATCTTGTCATTTTTACCCATATTGTTAACAAATTATCAGAGGTTCAAAGACGTTAAATGGTAGTCTGTCTCACTGTGTACCTATACTATAGCTAGGACTAGAACATAGGCCTCCAAATGACTAGTTCTAATTTTTTTTTTTTTTTTGAGACAGGGTCTCTCTTTGTCACCCAAGCTGGAGTGCAGATGTGTCATCATAGCTCACCGTAGCCTCAATCTCCTGGACTCAAGGATCCTCCCACCTCAGCATCCCAAGTAGCTGAGACTACAGATGTATTCCATGATGCCCGCTAATATTTTTAAAATTTTTTTTGTAGAGATGGGGTCTCGCTATGTGGCCTAGACTGGTCTTGAACTCCTGGGCTTGAGAGATCCTCATGCCTCGGTCTCCCAAAGTGCTGGGATTACAGGCATAAAAGCTAATTTTTTCTTATTATACCACATGCATGCACAAGCACCCACACGTACCGCCCCCTACACCCAATATACATACATGTGGGGGCTCTTGAGCTACATTACCTGCATTCAAGCCATAGCGCTGGCAAATTACTTATCTTCTATTTTCTCATCTAATATGCATATATATTCATTTTTATTTCTTGAGGATACTGTGAAGATTAAGTCCATAACCAGGACAAAGCCTGGCTCAGTAATATTAATCTGCTTTTTATTAGTTAACAGCTGATCCTTTAACTCAACCTAAATTTCTTAATCTAAGAGTAAAAAGCATGACTTGGTATCTAGTCAGGTTTCTTTCCCTGGAACACTTGGTAATGGTACTCTACATCTGCTAGGGGTTACCTCTGTAGTAGGAGATTCTATTCCTTGCAAACTAATAACACCAAAGGTATTAAGTTCCCTAACTAGAATCACTAGCTCTCTAAACACTAAAAATTACTCTTCTGGCTTTTCCTTTCCTAAGCATTAAAAACCCATATATTAGGATGAAACAATGAGGTTTTATCTGATCAGCAGGGATTAACTGTCCCTTCCCCTCATGATCAATAACTATGAAAACTGTGTACTACGTGAATAAATTTACATTGTCTTGTTTCCATGGCAATCACCATGAAAAGGATGATATACCTTTGCTTTAAAACATAGTATCTTTGTTTTAAAGGAATCATATTCCGTTTTCAACTAGGAATCCAAACTAAAACAAGTAACATTTAAAAAAATAATAATAATTAAAACATAATACAGTAAGAATTTTCAACAACAAATGCTTAATGATTTCTCACTCTGAACAAGGCCTCCTCTGTTAATTGCTTAAGTGTTGTAGTTAATTTTGTAGGTTGTCCACTGATAGAGTAAAAACTGCCTATGATGAGAAAGCTGATATACAGAACACAGCTTAGGGATTTGGGCATTCGTTCATTCATTCATTCGAGATAGGGTATTGCTCTGTCACCCAGGCTGGAGTGCAGTGGTGTAATCATGGCTCACTGCAGTCCTGAATTCCTAGATTGAATCAATCCTCCCACCTCAACCTCCCACGAGGACTACATGCACACATCACCACTTGGCTTTTTAAATTTTTTTTGTAGAGACGGAGTCTCGCTATGTTGCCCAGGCTCATCTTGAGCTCCTGGTCTCGAGCAATCCTCCCACCTCGGCTTCCCAAAGTGCTGAAATTACAGGTGTGAGCCACCATGTCCAGTGGGCATAACAATACAAATTTAAAACTGCATGTTACAGCACAACAAATAGAAAAGACACTAGACTAGCAGGCAGGAAAGTCATTTGCTCATCCTGACTCTGGCACAAAGTAACAGTATGACCTAGGGCAGGTCATTCAGCTTTTACTTTAACTCAGTCTCAACTACAGTAAAATCAAGCAATAGGGTTAAATAGTCTTTTTGCCAGTGTTAGCTCTAAGCAGGTATACTTCTGTGGGATGGCATCTCAAAAAGAGAAATTTTCAGGCCAGGCACAGTGACTAACGCCTGTAATCCTACTACCTCGGGAAGCCAAGGTGGGCAGATCACTTGAGGCCAGAGTTTCAAGACCAGCCTGGGAAACATAGGCAGACCCTGTCTCTACAAAAAAGTTAGTTGGGCATAGTGGCACGCACCTGTAGTCCCACGTACACGGGAAGCCAAGGAGGTAGGATCGCTTGAACTGGAAACTTTAAGGCTGCTGTGACCTATGATCACGCCACTGTACTCCAGAGCCTGGGTGACATATCTCATTCTTTCCCTTTATAAACCAGGTGGAAAAATAAGGGTCACCAAAACTGACATATCATGGAATGTGGAAATCTAATTGATCGGTGAGTGTGAGAATAAAAAGAACTGACTGGCCAGGGTACCTGACCCAACATATCAGTTTCTGGTAAAAGCGAAGTCTTTACACCAGTATCTGACAGAAAAAAAAAAAGAAGAAAAAAGAGAAGAGAACAGAAGGGAACAGAAAGAAGAGAAGAGGAGAGGAGAAAAGAGAAAAGAAAGAGAGAGGAGAGGAAAAGAAGACTTGCCACTTCTCCGTATTAACCTCTTTAAAAGTCACAACTGCTTTCTGTACTGTGAATGCCACATTCTTCTCCACCCTTCTTCCCTCATTCCTTCTCTGAATGAATGTCCAAATAGACAGTATCACACCAAAATCTACCATATATTCCACAAAAATAGGAAGTTCTAGTGATACCTACACAAGTACTCCTCTAATTTCTCTAAACACCCTCTCTCTTCAGAACTTCAATAACATTTATATCTATTCACATGTCCCTTATCTGGTTCTCTGCTACATCACACTTATTTCTTCTTAAGTAACACCTTCCATACTAGACGAGGCGACTCATCTAATTTAGCTTTGAATCCCCCCACAAAATGCAATACAGTGCCTTTTACAAAAATACATGTTTAATAACTAGTGGAAAAAATAGCCATAAACTCCAACTCAAGAAATTTTAAACTCAGCCTGGCACAGTGACTCTCAGTGCTTTGGGAGGCCAAGGGTAGGGGGATCACTTGAGCCCAGGAGTTTGAAACAGGCAGGGCAACAGGGGGAGACCTTATACCTACAAAAAAATTTAAAAATAAAAAAAACAGGTGAGTGTGGTGGCACCTGTGGTCCCAACTACTCTGGAGGCTGACGTGGGAGGATTGCTTGAACCCAGGAGTTCAAGGCTGCAGCAAGCTATGATCACACCACTGCATTCCACCCTGGGCAACTCCTAAGTTCTTAAACTACAAAAAGTCCATAGCTACTGTTAAAAACACTTTAACTTTTTTGGGAGACAGGGAGGGCAGGGCAGGGACGCTTTTTCCCAGTCACTACAGGCCAAAGAAGCTCACAGCTGCAACTTCAGGGCTTCAGAAAGTCATTGTGAACTATAATTCTATGTGCAAAATAAAACCAAAAGATAGTGATAATTATCTCTAGGAATATATTTCATTCAGGTGAAATAGCTTGTCTAGAAAACAGGATGGAGAATCCCCTCCCGTTAGATAGTTTGAAAATTACAAGAGTGATTAAAACTACCAATAGTTTCAACAAATGTCTATAGTCAAATCATGTATCATCAAAACTACCGTCTAATTCTAGTGCCGCGACAAGATTTAGCATTCTGCTAATGTGATCAGAAAAGAAGTTTCACTTAATCTCTCAGTTATGCAAATTAATGAGTGTGGTTTTATTTTCTAATCTATAAAATTAAGGTCATTGTATATCTTATCACATATTTATACAGAATGTTTAAAAATTTTTACATAGTAAGTTGTTTAGACAGCTAAAACAAAGTTCCTTAAGTAATACTTTTACTGTTTAATTTCTAATCAAACTTGCAGCTTAAAAACAAAATTTTAAACTCTATTCACAAACTCCTAGATAGGTTACATAACTGTTTAAAATATTTAGAAAAAATCTTGTGTAAGACAGAATTATACAACCGGGCACGGTGGCTCATGCCTGTAATCCCAGCACTTTGGGAGGCCGAGGTGTGCAGATCACAAAGTCAGGAGATTGAGACCATCCTGGCTAACACAGTGAAACCCCGTCTCTACTAAGAATACAAAAAATTAGCCGGGTATGGCGGTGGGTGCCTGTAGTCCCAGCTACTTGGGAGGCTGAGGCAGGAGAATGGCGTGAACCCGGGAGGTGGAGCACGCAGTGAGTCAAGATCGTGCCACTGCACTCCAGCCTGGGCGACAGAGCAAGACTCCATCTCAAAAAAAAAATTAAAAAATTTAAAAAAAAAGAGAGAGATAATTATATGCTGCTACTATATGTTATATATTTAATCTCTTTAAACTCCAATTATTCCCAATTTAAAATGTTTATCTTACAGATCAAAATCACATACAAAGATATTAATTTTTCCTAAGTTGGTTAAAGGGAACATTTTACTAAATTCTCAAAGGAATTATAATGATAATTTTAAAAACAATATCCCAGGATACCAAGATCACTGAAATGGGGAGAAAAAAAAATTGCCTTATTTTCATTGCATTTAGTGTCTACAGATTTTCATTAAGTGGTACTTTTAGAAAAGTTTTACTTTTGTCTAGCAAGGGTACTATAATATTTCACAAAGGATAAACTTCTTAATTTGAGGACTCCCAGAAGAGACTGTCGGTGTAAGTGGTCTGATTTGGTTTTTTAATAGGTGAAATGTGATCTCTCTTGTGGCCAGTTCAAGTTTGTCAAGGAGCCTACTTAGACTTATTTGTTGATACTGGATATGGCTGGATTATAGCAAATTAAAACAAGAATAATTTTTATAAATTATACATTCAACTGGGATACAAAGGTTTTGAAGGTGATAGAGACAGAATACATTTTCATAGATCTCAATTATATTTAAGCTGTCCCTTACAACTAAAATTCTTGTTATAACAGTTTCACTCACAGCACCTAAAATAGTTTCTTAGGCAACACTTCTACTATTAAATTTCTAATCCAACTTGTGATTTACAAACAAAATGTTAAACTCCATTTAGAATCTAAAAACATCAGTACATGAAAAATCAACAGAAGTTTTCAATATATTTCATTAAAAATATTTCACCACTAATTTAAGAAGTATGTTCCTTTTTAAAAATACAAACTCAGAAAGTATTTACATGAAGCATTCGAGTATTTCACAAATAAATGCTTACCTATTCTACATTAGAAATGAGAATTTTAATGTCTAAAGTATATTTTAATAAGTATGCATATTTGCAAAGTATCCTATCTCTTGCTCTTGATTTATTCAGCCAATATCAGTGCGTAATACTTAGCTTTGCTTTAGATACTTCTAAATCAGGGGGAAAAATGATATAAAGAAAAGGACTACAGGACAAGCTCTTGGACTGCAAGGGTCCTATCTTATTCACATTTGTACCTGTGGCTGTTTAGGAGAATACTGGAACATCAATCACTCCAAAAAAAAAGTAGCTGAATTTACCTGATTATTTATTCATTAGTAAAGGCAAAAACCACTATTTTCTTATAACTTTGAATACTTCTGATAGGAAACAGAAGGAAAAATAAATATGTCCCAAATATTGTTACTGAAATTAGACATTTACAAAATAATCCCTATAACTAAAGTTTTCCTTGAAGAATTTAATAGTTTTCTGGACAAAAGGACAATTTTGTTTTACCTGTCCCTTGACACAATGAAAGTTAACTTTTCCTAATTATCCTAAGCAAGACTAGTCTAGGGATTCACACAAATGCAATGTGATAAACTAACACAATGCTTCTAGACTGAGCTGCAGAGCTGAACATAGGCTTGGAACATGAAAACAGCAGAAGATGCCATATACACGGGTTTTATCCAAAGTAACGAATGTAGTGTTTAACGGGAACTTAGTAAGATTCTATGAGTTCCTAGTAACCCATCTGAGGTCAAAGCTACAATCATAATACTGCAAACCTCTGAAGAAAAGTGTAATAGAAGTAAAAGAAGACCTATGAAGGGAATTCACAGGTATACTTACAGACCCTCGGAGAAATAAAATTGGAAGCCCAATTCCAAATTTTCCCCCTAAGATATTCACAGCAGACAAAAGCTGAAATGCTTGTGGACCAAAGTCCCAGGATGTATCCTCTGAGTCATCCATGGAATAGCAATGACCCAATCTAAATAAAAATAATAACATATGAAGAAAGCTTAGCCAAAGCATGTATCTTTAGAAATCAAAAGATTTAGCATAACAATTAGCCAAGTAAAAAATATCTCAAATGCGCCAACTGCTTCAGAAGCTATGAATAAAGTTCATTATACCCGAGTATGTAAACATCAAAAATATGAACAATAAACTATTGTAGCGTAACAGATATGTTATGTTGATGGTTCTCAATCCTAGTGCCCTAGAAGCAAGTTTCATGGGAGGTACCTCAGACCACAGAAAGGAATAATGTTAATAACAGTACAAGCAAGCAGAATTGCTGTATTTATAGCTAGAACAGCTCCACTTACTTGACCAATTATATAAATATTGGCCTTTAGTGTTAAAGGTGTGTTGCAAAAAAAGATTTGTTGCAAACAAACAAACAAAAAGGCTTTCAGCTTAGAAAAAACACATCTCAGTTGCTGCCTCTTCTGCCACTCCTGGTGCTGTTCAGAGGCTCACTCATTCGGGGCAGACCTGGTACCTCTTTTGTGAAGCAGCAGCTGAGGAGACTGCCACACTCACCAGGGTCCACAAAAAGCCCAAGGAAAGAGTCAAGACTGAGAACAAGGATAATGTTCATTTGAAGGTGGTGGAGCAGGATGGGACTGTGGTGCAGTTTGAGATGAAGAGCCAGGCACCACTTAGTAAACCAATGAAAGCCTATTGTGAGGGACAGTGTTTGTCAATGAGGCAGATCAGGTTTCAATCTGACAGGCAGCCAATCAACGAACCAGATACATCTGCACATTTGGAAGTGAGGCTTAAGATAAAACTGATACGTTCCAGCAGCAGACATGGAGACGTCTACTAAAAGAGGGACGGGCTACTTTACTGCAGAACTCTGCTCTTCCAGACCAATAATACAGTCTCAATTAGAAAGCTGTAATTTGGCCAGGCGTGGTGGCTCATGCCTGTAATCCCAGCATTTTGGGAAGCTGAGGTGGGTGGATCACTTGGGGTCAGGCGCTTGAGACCAGCCTGGTCAACGTGGTGAAACCCCATCTCCACTAAAAATACAAAAATTAGCCAGGCATGGTGGCATGCACCTGTAATCCCAGCTACTTGGGAGGCTGAGGCAGGAGAATGGCTTAAACCTGACAGGTGGAGGTTGCAGTGAGCCAAGATCACACTACTACACTCCAGCCTGGGTGACAAGAGCAAAATTCCCTCTCAAAAAAAAAAAAAAAAAAAAAAAGGAAAAGGAAAAAAAAAGAAAGTTGCAATTTGGTTCCACCACATCCTGACTATATAGAGTTTTCTCTATTCTTTCATTTCCCCCTTCCTCCTTCTTTTATTGCACATAAAGTATCTGGTGTATGTCCACAAGCATACATTGCTTTGCTTTTTTTCTTTTTAAACTAACTAGATAATAGTATGTTTAGAGTGACTTCGAATGGAGATGGGGTGGGGAAAAGAAGTATTGGTTCTGTGAAAAGACTCCCTTTGTCCCCCAGTGGCCTGCTCATTCAGCTCTTACCTTTATACTCCAGGATGTTATTTTGCTGTCATGGTTTTAGCAAAAAACAATATAAAAATCTTTGCATACCTTGTTCAATTGGAGAATTTAAATGTTTTTCATTAATCATTGTAAAACCAAGGACAATTTTACAACCATTTTTATGTAGCTGTTACTTGTGGGGTAATCTGTCTTTAAGTAGAAATAAATTACTCTAGTAATAATAATTCCAAGATAGTTTTCCCTAGTCAAGTGTCTTGTTTAAATAAACTTCTTGTTTAAAATGAAAAAAAAAACACCCAAATCCTATGCTATAAATTATTAAACGCTAAAGACTGTAAAATATGACAGAAATATTATAAACCTTTCATTTAATAGATTTAGAAGTTAAATTCCTAAGTCACCCTTTGGGTAGATCTGAAATTATCATAAATTCAAATGAGAATTATGTAAGTAGGGTGAGAACAAAAGGACTCATTAAAGAAAATCTACTATAGAGTTCAACTACCTAATTCAATTGCTTTCCTTAGAGTAAGTATCTTTGAAATAGCAATAAGAATGCATTCAATATCCAGATATAATAATGTTTGGGGAAAAAACTATGCTTAGGTTTATTCTCCTTTTCTAATCTCTTTAGTGAGATGCTCAGCTGATAAATTTGCTTTTCTATTATGGGTATTTCAAGCTATCAAACTCCCACAAAGTACTGTTCATGCTGCCTCTTACCAGATTTTTTTTTGTTGTTGTTGTTGTTAAAATTTTGTAGAGATGGGGTCTCATTATATTGCCCAGACTGGTCTTGAACTCCTGGCCTCAACTGATCCTCTCTCCTAAGTCTCCCAAAGAGCTGGAATGACAGGTGTGAGCCACTGGTCCCTCTTACCAGTTTTTTTTGTTTTGTTTTTTGTTTTCCTTTTTTTTGAGACAGAGTGTCGCTCTGTTTCCAGGCTGGAGTGCAGTGGCCCAATCACTCACTGCAACCTCCACTTCCCGGGTTCAAGCGATTCTCCTGCCTCAGCCTCCAGAGTAGCTGGGATTACACACGCCTGCCACCACGCCTGGCTAATTTTTTGCATTTTTAGTAGAGACGGGGTTTCACAGTGTTAGCCAGGATGGTCTCGATCTCCTGACCTCGTGATCTGCCCGCCTCGGCCTCCCAAAGTGCTGGGATTACAGGTGTGAGCCACTGCGCCCAGCCCAATACATAAGTTTTTAGAAAAATTTCATGCATGTTTAAGGAGGGAAGTCTTTCAGGCTTCTCAATCAGTGTGCTTACAAACAAGTGAGTTGTAAGTGTGCTGAAAGGTTAATCACTCCAGATCTTAGGGTTCTGGACAGAAACTGAACTCTGACAATTAGCTCAGTGTGCTACCTACACATATCATTTGCTATGTGCTTCATGAAGTAAAAACACTTGAGACATACTGCTATAGTTGCTTGGTCTAGGGCTCTATATACTATGTATCCGATAAATCAAACTTGTTACTATGTTGGCCAAATTTTCTATAGTGTACTAAACTTTGGATTGTTTACCCTAACAATAACTAAAAATTATATCAAATTCTTCCACTTTGATGGTGGATTTTTTGATGTCTCCACCTCTTCTGTCAGTTTTGTGCTTTATGTATTTGCTGGATTTTTAAGTTTTTTTTTTTTTTTTTTAAAGAGATGGGGTCCTGCTATGTTGCCCAGGCTGTTCTCAAAGTCTTGGGTTCAAGCAATCCTCCTGCCTCAGCCTTCCAAAGTGCTGGGACTATAGGTGTGAGCCACCACACCCAGACAAGTTTTTTTTTATTATTATTCATTTATTTTTTTATGTGAGACAGAGTCTTACTCTGATCCCCAGCTTGGAGCATACTGGTGCCATCACAGCTCACTGCAACTGCAGTCTTGACCTTCCAGGCTCAAGCGATCTTTCCACCTCAGCCTCCGGAGTAGCTGGGACTAGAGGCACATGACATGACACTATGCCTAGCTAATTTTATTTTATTTTATTTTTTATTTTTGTAGAGACACAGTCTCGCTTTTTTGCTCAGACTGGTCTCAAAAACCCTGGTCTCAAGTGATCCTCCCACCTCAGCCTCCCAAAGTACCAATACTACAAGTGTGAGTCACTGCACCAGGCAAGTCACTGTTCGTTGTGTGTGTGTGTGTGTGTGTGTGTTTCAAAGATGCATAGAACAATTCTGTCTTCTTAGTGAAGGAACTATTTGCCATTACACAGAGAACAACTCCATCCCTAATAATGCTTCTTTTGTCTTATAGTAATGCAGCTATTGAACTTAGGTATGTAGCTAACCCAAATAGGTAAATAATTTGTTTTTATTTTATTTTTTCAATTAACATAGGCAAATTGGTTGTATGTATGTGTAAAGTTCTACAAATTTGAAGACATCCATAGATTCATTTAACTCCCATCACAATCAGGGCACAACAAATCTATCACTCCAAAATACTGCCTTGTACTATCCTTTGGAATCATACCTTCTCCCTCCCCCTAATCTCTGATAACCACTGATCTTTTCTTCATCCCTCTAGTATAGTTTTATGTCTCAAAGAGTATTAAATCAATGGAATCGTGCTATAGAATTGGTATTATTTTGTCTTCTGAATGTTTGGTAGCATTTGTCATTGAAACTCTTTGGGCTAGGGAATTTTATTTTCAGAGATTTTTAACATAGAATTCAATCCCTCTAATGGTTGTAACACTATGTCGGTTATCTAATTCACTGTAAGTTTAATTAGCTTGAGATTATCAAGAAATTGATCCATTTCATTTAGATTATTAAAGTTATGTTTTGAGTTTTTCAGTGTTCCCTTATCATCCCTGGTAATACCTGGGGGATCTGTAGTGAAATTCCCTCTTTCATTCCTGGTCTTGGTCTTCTGTGTCTCTTCTCTTTCTGTCAGTCTTGTTAGAAGTTCGTATCATTTTTGTTGATCTTCACACAGAATGAGCTTTTGAGTTCTTTGATTTTTCTCTATTGTTTTTCCATTTTCTATTCACTGACAATGAATGCTGCATGCTGCTTGGTTTTTTTTTTTTTTTTTTTTTTTTTTTGACATAGGGTCTCAAGTCACCCAGGCTGGAGAACAGTGGTATGACCATAGCTTTTCTACTCATTAACTTATGCTCTTTATTATTTCCATCTGTTTGCTTCCTTTTAATTTATTTTGCTCTTATTTGCTTATTGCTTAAGATGGAAGCTTAGGTATTGATTTAAGACCTTTCTTCTTTTATAATATAGGTATTTAATACTATAAATTTCCTTCTCAGTATTGCATTAGCTGCATCTCACACATTTTGTATTTTCATTTCATTCAGTTCAAAACATTTTCTGATTTGCCTTGAGACTTCTTCTTTGACTCATCCATTTATTTAGAAGTATGTTATTTAATTTCTAAGGTTTAGAGACTTTTCTGTTATTTTTCTGTTATTGCTTTCTAGTTTAATTTCATTCTAGTGAAAAAATATACAAATACAAGATTCTTAAATCTGTTAAGGTTTATGACTCTGAATATGATCCCTGTTCATGAATATTGCATCTGCACTTGAAAAGAATGTATACTCTACTGTTGTTGGGTAGAATGTTCTATAAAAGTCAATGAGATCCAGCATGTTGATAGTCCTGTTCATAGCTTCTATCTTCTTACTGATTTTTTGGTCTGTTAGCTTTATTGATTATTGAGAGATGCTGGAAGTCACCAAATTTAACTGTAGGTTTCTCTATTTCTCCTTTTGGTTCTGCCAGTCTTTTTGTTAAGTAGATATATATATATATCTACATATATAAGTGTGTGTGTGTGTGTGTGTATATATATATATATATATATATATATTTAGGATGATGTCCTCTTGGTCGTGATGATTAATATTATGCATGAACTTGGCTAGCCTATGATGCTCAGTTGTTTGGTCAAACAGTAATCTAGATGTTGCTGTAAAATATTTTGTAGACGTGATTAACATTCACAATCAGTTGACTTTAAGTATAGATTACTGTCAGTAATGTGAGTGGTCCTCATCCACTCAGTTTCAGGAATAAAGGGCAAAAACTAGGTTTGCTAGAGAATAAATTCTGCCTCAAGACTGCAACATCACCTCTTGCCTGAGTTTCCAGCCTATTGACCTGCTCTACAAATTTCAGACTTGTCAAACCCCACAATTTCATGAGCTAATTCTTCAAAATCAGTCCCCTTATCCCTCTCTCCCCACATTTGTTCTTCCTCTCCCCCACATATATAGCATATATATGTGTGTGTGTGTGTGTGTGTATGTATATATATGATATCGATGGTCCTGTTTCTCTGGTGAACCCTGACTGATACAATGGTGAAATGATTCTTTTACATCATTCTTTATCCTGATAATATTCTTTGCTCCAAAGTTTCCATTGTCTGATATTAAAGTAACAACTCCAGCTTCCTTTTGATTTATGTTTTCATGGAATATAATGTTTCATTCTTTTTTAAACTTATCTATATAATTATAGTGGATTTCTTGTGGACAACATATAGAACAGGGTCATGTTTTTGAACCAATTCTTACAATGTACGCCTTTAAATAATACTTTGGATCATTTACATTTAATATAACTATTGATATATTTTGATGTAGGGCTACCATTTTATTGCTTTATCTATTTTTGAAGCAAAGTACTTTAATATTGTTTGCTTTCTCTTATATCTAAATACATTCATTGTTTTGTTTAAAAAACTGAAATACTTATCATTCAACAAAAATTCAATTAAACATGAAAAGGAAGAGAAACAAAGACTTTTAGAATGTCCATCTATAATAAGAAATCTTTACCTGGACCTGCAATTATCACAGCATTTTTCAGTTCCCGTAATTCCCAAGGAGGCTTTTTGTACTTGTTTGTCCTCAAAATGAGACAAGATGATTCTATCCAAGACAAAATTTTAAATTAAAAAAAAGAACAGAAACATATCTGTTAAGTTCATTCCTGAAAATAATGAGGTAAAATCATCATTAATTGATTCACTTGGGACCTCATTATTTGACTTCAGTTTATTCAGACACAAAGAAGTTAGCCTTAAAATTCAGCACACATATAACAGCAATAAAATATTTTTTCAAAATATGGATAATTATTTAGCCAAATTGTTTTCTTAAAAGAGCATCATTCATAAATCCGTGTTATTGGCATAAAATAAATAATACATACTGTCTCCTACATCTGCTAGAATGAAGATATTTTTCCATCTTTGCCATCATCTTTAATTTGTATAATCGAAATTTCTCATTACATATCTCAGTAAGGCGGTGCCTGTTGATTAAAAACATCACAGGAATATGTAAAACTGTATTGGCAACTTTTTTACTTTTTATTTACTTATTTATTACTATTTATTTTTCATTACCTACAAAACTCACACCCCATCAAGATAAAACACATTTCTAGCATCTCAGAAAGTTCTGTTACATTCCTTTCCAGTCAATGCCCCCAACAAGAGGTAAATATTTTTCTGATTTTATAAAAATTGTTTTTGAAAAAATTCTTCCTGTGCCCAAGTATCAATTCTTTAGCTGCTTTGAAAAAGTATCATAAACTCTAAGGTTTTTCACTTCAATTTACATGTCACACACTTTTTGGCTTCAAACAAGGCTTCTACAATTTATTAATTTTTACCTTTTCCCAGTAAAAAGGTAATTCTTTATTTTAATTTATTTTGTATGAGAAACTAAAAGCATTGATGTAAGGAATACTGAAAGAAGCTCAAATTTGACCTTTATCTCTATCAGCTCTTCAGGACTTCTTGCCCTCCAAAACTGTCTCTTAGTATTATGGGTTATTACGGGACACCAGTAAAGTATTAGAATTAAATTCCTTTCTCAATCAATTATAACTGATTTGTTTGCGATATCAAATTTATTCAAAATTGTTAAATAACATTAAAGAGGTGTTTGTGTTTTTTAAAGTCAATGCTGCCATAATTCATCGTGACTCTGTTAATTTCTAGTCTTCTGTGAAGAGAGCTCATGAATATCAAATATCAGATGACGACAATCTCCCAAACAGCTTTGCATATCTTTGCAAGAAAAAATAAAAGTCCATGTTAACTAGGTTTCAGATATTTCAAAAGAAAGCAATGATTTACTTGAAATATCTAAGGGACAGCATAAGTAAAATCCCCATCAAAATAAACTTCACTCACTAATAATTTGACTATTCAACCTTCTGACTGATTAAATACCTCTGTATAATTCTCAAGGAGTTCTGGAAAGTCTGAAGACACAAATGATCCATTATTCAAAAACATTCTTGTCATCTGAAACCACCAGCCACCATGCCCTTCCATGTAATTATCCCCAAAGTCTCTTCCAACTGTTGACTCTAGCTCCTAGGTTAACCATATACAGTTCCTCCTTATTCACCAGGGATACATTCCAAGACCTCCAGTGGATGCCTGAAGCCACAGAATAGTACCAAATCCTGTACGTATTATGTTTTTTCCTATATGTATATACCTATGAAAAAGTTTAATTTATAAATTAGGCACAGTATTCTTGTGCTTTGGGGCCATTCTTAAGTAAAATAAGCGTTACTTGAACACAAACACTGCAATACTGCAACAAGTGACCAACAGACAGGGAGTAAATACAACGTGAATGCACCAGACGAAGGGATGATTCTAAGGGAGTCGAGGCTGATTGAGTGGGATGGCACAAAATTTCATTACATTACTCAAAACCACCACTGATGTAAAACTTTAAAAGAAATAATTAAACTGATTTAATTATTTCTGGAATTTTCTATGTAACATTTTGGATGCGGGTGTAACTAAAACTATAGAAAGTGAAAATACAGATAAGGGGGCCCACTGTAATCTCATTCTTTCTACCTCAAGGAATAAAGATCAGTTCTTTTTTGCTTTATTTTATTTGTTTTGTTCACCTCGTTTCCCTCCTATAGAAAAAAAAAAACAAGAAAACAAACGCCCACACTCTCAGAACTGGATCCTTCCCTGTATTTGGTTCAGATGACCTACATTTAACTAATCTCATCAGTGTCAGGACAAATTTGAGAAAACAAAACTATAACTCTTAAAACAAATAAATAAATAAATATGTATTCTTCTTTTGGGACTACAAAAATAAGTCCGGTATTCCACAGAATAAAAACAATTTGAAAATAAGAAAAATTCTAAACCATTCATAGAAATCATTTGGAACCAGTGAAAGATCTATTGGACCGAGATTATTTTGCAAATTATTCTCTCTTAAAAAAAGATTACAATAACTTTGGGGTTTGACTATTTAAGGTAACAACAAACGCAGACATTGGGACTTTGCCTGTGGTATGAATTCTGCAATTAAAAATATAAATTTACATGAAGATTACACGATGACTGGACAAGTTTCTTCTCTCAGTGATAGAATTATGGCATAAGATAGACTCTAAAAATTTTCTGAGTAACTGACCTTTCCAGGTGAGAATCAGCAACTTCATTTATTCTTAGACTTTCTAGCTTTTTCTAGAAGAGTTGTCATCAGGATGATACAGAGCCCTCCTGAATCCTTGCTCAATTCTTTCTTATCCTGATTAATCCTGTAGTTTTAGTTTCCTCAGGATTGATGCAAAGGTTAACCTGTCTGTACTCAAAATTCAAGTCTGGGTTTCTGGCACCACTATTTGATTTGAACCACTGTTACTTCCTGTTAAACCTTAATGAGATAACCATTTAAAATATCTTTTAAGACCCAGAGAAACAAGAATTGTATTTATTGATGAACCTTCAAATGCACAATATAAAACTGGATATTAATGTCCTCAGTATCTTTAACAAAATACACAAATAAAATCAGAACTGGTAGGAATCAACTTATGTTTGATATATTCCATATTTAGTAGTAACATGTACAGCTGTGTTCTATCCCAATTATTTAAATTAGTTCATAAGAAGCTTGACAGATACAATTGTCTAAAGGAAAACAAGAATTGTTCTATACAAAAAAAGGATGGTTTTGTCATCTTCTATATTAAAGAAAAGCTACTGACTACTCAGAAGGAAAACCTTAAAATTTGCATCAAACATTTTTACCTAATTAATTCCTATTCTTCTTTCAGATCTGAACCATCACTTCCACAAGGAAGCCTTATCTGAACTTTTTAACTTGGGAAATACCACACAACATTATATATTCTTACTACTCAATACAATTTCCCTTCATAACACTTAACACAATTATAATTTTAAATATGTTGCATGATTCCTTTTTTAAAAACTTTTGATTGTTGACATTTTCAAACACAAAAGGAGAACAGTAAAATGAAGCCTATGTATCCATAGTTATGTGATTCTCTAAAGAACTACCATTCCCACTGAATTCTGTGGAAGCAGGTACTTTGCTTTTCTTTACTAGTATATCTCCCACGCATAGCATAGTTCATGGAACACAGTGGACACTCAAAAACACATTGTTTAATAGTGCATAAAAACAAAAACTATAGTGGGAAGCACTCTCTGATCATTTTACTAAAATGAGCTAATATGTCCATTCAAGATCTCAATGTATTCAGCTACAGAAAGGTGTACTCTGAAAATACTTCATCAGCTTGGCAGCCCCATTGGTTACCATGTATAGGTTTTTCTCCTGAGATTCTTTTTCCTATGGATGAAGGAACAAAGTTGGTAAATGCTGCCCTGAAATCTTTGCAAGATAATGTTTTCCTTTACAATAAAAATGTCATAGAACTTAAGTGCCAACAAACTACTTGTTGAGTACTTACGTAGCATGGTTCTCCTGTACTTAAGATATTGAACACTTAATATTGATTTATGGCAGTCTATCAGTACAGTGCAACACAATGATTCACACACAGTCAAGGAGAACGGTTATGGTTTCACAGAACTAACCAAGGAAACAAATAGTAACAAGAGTCAAATAGGGATTGAGAGAAGTCCTCTGGAATAACCACCACTGTAGCATGGGAAGAAAGAATCAGTAACAAAATCAGTGGTAGCTGAAGTAACTATGGCTGAAGACATGGCAACTTGACAGGATCTGAGAAGGGGAAAAGAACTTGTTCATTAATGCACAAT
Organism: Piliocolobus tephrosceles; assembly: GCF_002776525.5. NCBI lineage: Eukaryota > Metazoa > Chordata > Mammalia > Primates > Cercopithecidae > Piliocolobus > Piliocolobus tephrosceles. Next base: position 29,355,052 of record NC_045440.1, on the reverse strand, counting down.
GGTAGGAAAGTATTCCATAGGATCTCTGTTACAGGCCCAAGTATTGTCCTGATTTAGTTAATTCCTTACATAAAGGCATGCTGAAATTAGCTCATCTCCTCCAAGTGGCAACTCTTACCACAAATGTTCTTCCTACATGTCCTGTGGATTTGGGGAGGTTTATTTTTTTATTATTTTTTTTTTTTTTACTTTAAATGCACTCACAAATTACTTGGAATACTGGAAATAGCCTCAAACACTTTCAAAGTTTATATGGAAAGAAAGAAAGAAATCTGCAAGAGTAAGAACAATAAATGCTTTTTTACCTATTTAAGTTAATGTCTGCAGGAGCCCAGAGGATGTGACAAGAACTTTGAAGTCCATCACGACCAGCTCTACCAATCTCCTGATAATATGATTCCATTTCCTTAGGAGCACCGTAATGAATGACTTGGCGGATGTCAGCTTTATTAATGCCCATTCCAAAAGCTATGGTAGCTATGACACACTGAGAATAAATCACAACACAGTTTGACAAACATATTTAGCGGAATGAAAACCTTACATTTATACCTTTCTGTAAGAGTAATTTGTTCATTAACTTAAGTCCCTGGCACAAAATGGAATTTAATGTGATTTCGACCATCATTTATAGATTATCTACCTGCTTGATTTACAGATTAAGGACTGGTGACTAGAAATGAGGTTTCTGTTCACTCTCTATAAAAAATAGTAAATAAAGTGGTTTATTTGAACTTCTATGAACACAAGACACAAAAGAGCCTCAAAATATTTATTGTATTAAAGGAAACTTTTACATTATAATGAAGTTGCAAGTGTCCTTACCTGATTGCAGAGCATCTTAACATTCTCTAATATTAATCTAAGATGGAAGTTTCTCATTAAAGATGGTGGGATGAAACATGATGCATTATCTCTGCATCTTTAAGAGGGTAAAATTGATAGAATGTCTCATATCTATGAATATACTGAGGTAAGTTTACACCTTTGTGGGAAATTTTAGGGAAGAATTAGTGAGAAGACATAGAAAATTTTTTTCTTAGGTTATTAACAATAAAAATACAAATAGGTAAGAAAAAAATAGCCATAATATACTACATGGCTCAGAGATTATAAAAAGCATTTACAGAGTAATAATTATGTAAATCGTATACACTGATCTAGCCAAAATCATGACATAAACATATCAGGAGGAAAGGGGGTTAGAAATACACGGACAAGGTAACAAAAAAGAGCAATAAAGAATGTGAAAGGGAGCTAACCTTTCATCTTTCAGAGAGAGGAGTCGATAGATAATGCCTACAACTAACACACAAATAAACAAAAAATTAAATAGGAGCCATGTACGTAAACTATGGCAAGATATAGTGGTAAAGTACCAAAAGAATCAGCTAAAAAGGTTGGGAGTTGGAAATAGAAGTGGGAAAGACATGAGGCCTTGAAGCTTTTCACTGTAAGCACAGTAGGCCTATTTGTATGCCATTTCATAAAGATTACATGCTAAGATGAACCAGGAATACGAAAGGAAGAAAAAAGAAGGAAAGAAGAAAAGAAAGGAGGGAGGAAAGGAGGAAATGCTGAATAAGTAAAAGAAAGTATGACAAAGGTTAGAAAAAAGTAAATATAGAAATGAATATCATACTAAGTAAAAGCTCTGGCTATATGAGACTCGGCAATTTTGCTATATTTAAGGGTCAATAAGCAACACAATAATAATTCTAATTTTAATTATATAATATTATTTTTAGGTGAGATCCACCTATTTTACAGACATGATTTTCAAACTATCCTTATAAACTCTCAGGTGTAAAGATATTTTATCAAATAATTTATTCACAACATCATTCCTAAAAAGAAAGGACTCAAGGCATCTTGAAAGGGGAAATTAAATACAAAAAGATACAAAACTAATAAAATTGAGGAGTAAAAGTAAAAATGAATGGTTAAGACTAAAAATGCCTATCTGCATGCAAATGTGGTTGGATCTGGTTATAAAAATAAGAAAGAAAAGTATACTTTTTTCTAAAATTAGAAAATCTAAGATTCTAAGCATCACTCAGTCTAAGACATTAAGAGCTACGGAGGTCACCTCCACTTTTAGACCCACACTAAGGTATATATCAACTGTAAAAACACACCAAAGTGAACATCTAGAATTCTCTACATTATGCACTCAGTAGGTATTCAATTCTCGGTAGCAAGTAATCAATTGCAGGAACACCTGACCTTTCTAGATAGATGATGAAACGTATTTTCATCATCTTTACAAAGTGTTTGAGAACTTTCAATGCAAATATGAAGCTTCTGAATTCTTTATAATGGCCAAGTAGGAGTACATTGGGCCAGCTGTCAGATAAAACAGAGTATCTGATATCCACGTAGGGAGAAAAAAACAGTTTCAATTTTTAAATTTTCGTAATGGGGATAAAAATTTGTGGAATCCTGCCACAGAAAGGGAGAATACCATGACACATACACACATATACTCTTCCAGAAAACGATCATTGTGAAGTTTCCTAAGCCATATTTCAAAGCATTAATGTTTTAATGAAGCTGCGTATTGGCAGGAAAATCAGGCGCATCCAACAAAGTCTCCTGTCACAACGTAACATGAATAAAGATTGTACTCTTTCATGTTCTGGGAGATGTTTACTTTAAATGAATAATTACTAACACATTAAGATAGAAGAAACCATTGGTCAGTTAATGGCTTGAAGACTGATTAAGATTCAGTAGTAGCAGTAGCAGTTAATAAATGTTATTTGACAATATTCAAGACACTGAAGTAACAGACAAAAATATAAACACTGAAGAATTTGGATAAAATTTCTATTCTAAACAGCTGTGAATGGTATTCCTATCTTTGGAAAGAAGGGAAAGAGAGACTCGATGCTTTCAGGTGGGTATGCATTACAGTATGACTATGTGTAGAGAACTTTAGAGACAGTGAATATGAACCATACTTAAGCTTTTCAACAACATTAGCTGAGGGTGGATAACAACTAGATATCAGAAAGAGAGATGGATAGAGAGGAAATGGATGACCAGTGGGACAGAAAATGTGAGAGCTGACTTTAAATTCTTAACTTCAGGGGAAGGCTCTTACCCGGACTTAGAGTGACAGAGTGAGGATTTCATGTTGACAGTGTCAAGTTGTTGACTTAAACCTACTCATGTGCCTTAAACTTAAATCCTCCCAAATAAATCCTCCATGACACCCACTGAGCCACTTCAATCAGGATAGGAACTATAGAATTTCACAATAACTGCACTGATACCCTCTCCCTTCTTCAGTGTCTCTTCTTCAAATCAATCCAACTTATTGCTGCCAGTCTAATGTTTCTATAATCCCATTATCTTGTTTAAAAACACAGAGTAATACATCATGATAATCTTCAAATGATTCTTCGGCACTCCAAGGATTATAAGACCCCAATAGGCAGTGTCTTCAAGGTCTGGAGACTCTTGGACCTCCTTTTCCCTCAAATTAACTTCAGCCAGAGTTATTCTACCTTAATCTGCTTTACCTATTACATAAAATTGTACTTAAACTAAAAATTCTAAAGCTAAAGTAGTCAGGGAAAACTAACAGGTATATGATACTAAGCCCAGACTGCTTCTTTGCAAGTTTTAAAGCCATCTATAACCTGGCCAACCAACCCATTCAACTGTTCTCTCAAGTCTCTAACTGTTCCATCCTGCCTCTTTGTCCATACTTTGTGCCATTCCTACTCCACATTCTCTTTCCCTCCAACCATTACAAACCAGTCACAATTTCCTGAACCCAGTATGTGTTCTCATATCAAAGTGTCTTTGCACCTGTTAGTCCTTCTTCCTGGAATTCTATAACCAATTCCTTTCCCCTCATCACCTACAGGTCTGGCATACTTGATAAACTTCTATTTACATGTTTGGACTCTAACTGATTTTTCCTGGATGGACCACCCCCATTACACAACTACCCTGACAGAGCTATTCCTCCCTCCTCTGTGCACCTAAGCACTAGGTACAGATTGCTATTTACACCAATCTGCAAGTTTGTTCTCCCACACTTATCAGAGGGACTGCTTTATGTTTAACACAAAGAAAATATTCAATAAAGATCTGTTAAATAAACATTTGAGAAATATCTACTTCCACTATGAACAACGGAGAGCAATGATGATTGATCCTCATACCTGAATTTCATCTCTCACAAAGCTATGATGAACATCTTTCCTTCTACTAAAACTCATGCCCGCATGGTATGTTTCACAGGATAGTTTCAGTTTCCTAAGTTCAGCTGTAACTTGTTCTGTCATTTTTCTAGAAGGACAGTAGATGATTGTTGGACCTTCAAATTCCCAGTGGGAACTAAAGAAAAAGAAGAACAAAAGAGCAAACATATATATTGTATATATGCTTCAGACCGGTTTGGGTTTTATCTTATTTAATTTTTCTACTTTCTAAAGAAAAGACTAAAGGAAGAAAGACTGTCAAAAATAATGATATATTTAAGTGCATGAAAATTTAAAACACTATATAGAATCAAATGTCCAAATGAATGGTGTGAAGTCCCCAAAACTCAGTTTTGACAGTTTCAGTTCAAATTAAAGCTAAAACCAGAAGCAAATTTATTTGTTTTAGCTGAAACCTTGATAAAAACTTATAAACGACAGATACAAATACTTTGGGGAATGCAAGGCACCAGATTAACAATTAGTCTGGTGAGGGTTTACAAAGGAGTATGCATAAAACTTGTTACACTGTTCTTATTCTCTCTTATGATAATAAAGTTGAGTTTCTAAATGTTTACTAAAGCAAGAGCTTTCTTATAATACTGAAAGATTGCTTTTACAGTTCAAAGAAGTATTTACTAGTAATCTTGAGACTGAATGTTATAGAAAACATCTATTAGAATGTATTTTGTAGAAACTTGTGCTTCTTTATTAAAAGTGTAAACAATTTCCATAGAAGTATAAACAACTTAAAAGTTCAATTTCCATGGAACATTTTACTTAATGCCTAAAAATATTCATTTACATAACTGCATTCATTTATGCTGACAATATAAAAAAGACTATAGTATTTTAGATTTAGGAAAAGTTATTCAATTTCAATTGCATATAACTTTTGATCCAATTTCAATTTTAGGATTCTAATTTACAAAAATATTTGCTTATTGGCCAAAAGATAAATGTAAACAAATATTTACTGCAACACTATAATAGTAAAAAGTAATCTAAATGTTCATCATTATCTATATTCATACGATGAAATAATAAGCAAACATTTAAAAATTAAACATTAAAAAAATTGTAAAACCTTTAAGGACTATGGCAAAAGCCACTGAAAACTTAAGCAGGGGAAAAAAGGCAGTAATTTCACTACAAGAGTCATACTGAATAAACTGCTCAAATCTATTTTTGACAGCAATCAAATGGGCTTCAATATCAAAAATTCACAGTAAACTACTTAATGGAGTGAAAAAATACAAGTTTTTTTTTTTTAGTGTATAAAAATCTTATTTTAAGGCCGGGCACAGTGGCTCACACCTGTAATCCCAGCACTTTGGGATGCCAAGGCGGGTGAATCACTTGAGCTCAGAAGTTCGAGAACAGCCTGGCCAACATGGTGAAACCCTGTCTCTACTAAAAATACAAAAATTAGCAGGGCATGGTGTCATGTGCCTGTAATCCCAGCTACCCAGGAGGTTGAGGCAGGAGAACTGCTGGAACCCAGGAGGCGGAGGCTGCAGTGAGCCAAGATCCCGCCACTGCATTCCAGCCTGGGCAACAGAGCAAGACTCCATGTCAAAAAAAAAAAAATCTTATTTTACAAACATGTTTTCAAAGAAGAAAAAACTACTCACCAAAACCTAGATATTGTAATATCCTATATATTAAGGCTTTAATTTAAGAAAAGGCAACAAATTGAAATATAGGAAAGAGAGCAAAGATACTTTAAATGAAAAAAAAATTGCAGAAATAATGGATATAGTATGCAACTATTTCTGTATCAACTTAACAACAACAAAAAAACTACAACTGTATATATGCACAGCAGTAGAGTCAGAGAAAGAAAGTCTACATAATTAAATGCCAAAATACCAACAGTGATCACAACTGAGGAATGGAATTGGAAAATTGGAGTCCTTTTCAATTTATATGCAACAGTGTTGTTCAAACTGATATTGACTATATACCACTCTTTCTTTAAAAAGGTGGAAAATATGTAAAAATTTGAACTTATGTAACAGATAAATCAAAAGAGTAAAAATTCCTATTACAAAAGGAGTCATTACTTTGCCAAGTGATTTGGCTAAAGACTGTTATTTCCTCTTAATTTTCTGAGGGGAGAAAATTCTAATCTAATCTAACCACTAAATTATATGAGAGATTCATCTATCTCACTTAAATGTATTATGAATATATTATAATTAAGATTTTAACAAAATAGGGTTAGTTTAAGAAACACCTTAGCTCAATGGATTAAAAAACACGAATACTGATAAACAAATTACAGGAATTTGGCAGAGTTAAAGTAAGGGAAGAAGATGGAAATAACGGACAATGTTCTGAAGCCTTAATTACCCTCTATCTCACTGCTCATTAAAAGGAAAGTTTCTGTTCACCTAAGATCTGTAGAAAGTGTTCTGACTCTCAATGGTTTCCGGCTGTCCTAAGTCTTCTCGGAGGATTAAAAATGGGTATAAAAATCTTTCTTGATCTGCTTCAAAAAAAAATTTCATACTAAATATCAAGATCTTCGATAGTGTTGAATGTTACACTGAGTCTGCTTTTTATTTCCTAGTAAAGAGTTCCAGAAAAGTATTCCAGACTGAAGGATGTGTTTGCAGACAATAATTTGTATGCAGACAATAATTTGTAAACTGTGCATAGAAAGCAACAAGGAGCACCAGGGAGAGGGGATATCTTTGGAGAAATTATAATAGTCTGGACTAAAGAGTAACAAAGACCTCAATTAGCAGAGTCAACATGAAAAACAGTGAGAAAGAAACATTTGCATAGGATATTATAAGAGGACCACGATGCCAGAAAAACAGGAGAACAATATTACATACAAAAAAGGTAAACTGCTTTAAAAAGGAGAGTGTTATTATAAGGGAAAGTGCCATGGAGACTGAACAAGATCGAAGATTAGGAGGAGATAATGATCTGACTGTGGAGACTAACCTAGGACAAACAGCCTTCTTCAAAAGAACTTTTCCTCTTTAGGATGAAAGGGAAGTGAAACATAACGAGTACTCACTTCAGAGAGCACTAGAAGAGCCAGAACACTCAGAATATAGTCAATCCATTCTTGTTTTATTTTGAATACAGGACAAGAAAGCCAGGAGCAAATCCTACATTTAAATTATCCCTTAAGGTCCTCAAGAATAACTTCAGGATTTTCTTGGCCTAGCATCAATCTTCCCTTCACAGGAAAACACCCATGACGTTCTTTAAACTCTATTTGTCTACGCTTGTTTTGTGTTTGTATTGGTAGAAGAAGTTTTTTGTTTTGTTTTGTTTTGTTTGAGACGGGGTCTTGCTCTGTCACCCAGCCTGGAGTACAATGATGTGATCTCAGCTCACAGCAGCCCCAACATCCTGGGCTCAAATGATCCTCCCACCTCAGCCTCCCAAATAGTTGGGACTACAGGCAAGTACCACCATGCCCAGCTAATTTTTGCATTTTTTGTAGAGACAGGGATTCACCATGTTGCCCAGGCTGGTCTCGAACTCCTGGTCTCAAGTGATCCTCCTACGTCTGCCTCCCAAAGTGCTGGGATTATGGGTATGGCACACCATGACTGGACAAGAAGCATTTATTTTAATGTTTAAAATTATAAACTGGCCGGGTGCAGTAGCTAACAACTGTAATTCCAGCACTTTGGGAGGCCAACACAGGTGGATCACTTGAGGTCAGGAGTTCGAGATCAGCCTGGCCACCATGGTGAAACCCCGTCTCCACTAAAAAATACAAAAATTAGCCTGGCATAGTGGTGCACACCTGCAGTTTCAGCTACTTGGGAGACTGAGGCAGGAGAATAGCTTGAACCCAGGAGGTGGAGGTTGTAGTGAGCCGGGTTCGCGCCACTGCATTCAACCTGACTGACAGAGAAAGACACTGTCTCAAATAGTAAATAAAGGCTCATGAAAAGTAAAATAAAGGCTTTTGAAAATTTCTTAACATACATATTTAAAATGCCTTTAAACAAAATAAACAGAAAAAAAGTACTAATGTCAGTTTCCTCATCAGTAAAATGAAAATAACAGGTAACTTACTGATGAGCAGTTATAGGGATTAAATTAAATCATTTATAGAAAGCGCCTACAATAGTCCTTAGAACACAATACAGGCTTCAATGTGTTTGTAAGATAACCTTTTCTAAGCTCCTTAGGACTGAAGTCATGTAATTAGTAAACTAGGCAGAATACAGATGAAAGAGTCATTTTATGTTTGCTTGTTTACTTGTCAATCATTAAGAGTATATGTCCTAGCCAGGCATGGTGGTGCGAGCCTGTAGTTCCAGCTACTTGGGAGACTGAGGCAGGAGGACTGCTTGAACCCAGGAGTTTGAGGCTGCAGTGGGTTGTGATCACACCACTGCACTCCAGCCTAGACGACAGTGAGACTCTGTTTCTATAAATAAATAAATAAATAAAATTTTTAAAAACAAAAATAAACAGTATTTGCCCTGTTTAAGCAACAGAATGAGGTATTAAGACATTAGAAGAAGTAGTTTCTGCTTTTAAAAATAGACTATTCTCAACCACTGAGTTGATTATATAACATCATGCTTGACTTGCCCCAAAACTACGTGGAATTTGAAATACGTTAAATATGCATCAGAAGAAAATCGTAAAATACATAATTTGTTAAAAAAAAAAAAAAAAGGAAATCATTACCAAAATTCATCAAACATTAAATCCTTACCTTGTTGTTTTGACAAGAAATGGCTGCAGATCCTGAAGGATATTCCCTGTTTTTCGCCTAACTTCTAAATACAGATTTGGTCGATCAAAACCAGTACAGATGATCTGAGGATTTCTCAGATTTAAGCAACGTACAATGTCTTCCCGGATTGAAGAAGTTGCAGTGGCAGTAAGTGCAACAATTGGAACCTGAATGATGTAAAACTGTTATTTTAAAAAGGAAAGAGGCCACTCATTCCCGACATGTGTATTGCTTTCTTACAAAGAGACTGGTAGGACAACAGTCAGAAGTACAATGTCAAAGACGCAACTGTAAAATTTTTTGTAAAGAAAAAAACCTCCCTACTAACTTGTTTCTCAGCCTTCTGGATACAATATTTACTTTTTAAAAATTAGAAATAATTTAAATAAAACATTAAATCCATGAGGTTTCCAAATGCAATTTACCTTGTCTTATTAAATTAAGCCTACCTGTTAGCTATCTACTTCTCCATTTATTATTTTTTAACATTTATTACATTTGAAATGGTGCTGATATAAGCAGGAGGTAAATTATGCCTTATATTTGATTAATGTATAATTACAAATTATAAACTCTCTATTCACTGAAACTCTAACTACATAAAGCAATGGTCTTTTTTTTTTTTGGCCTCCTATTTCAAATACATAGGTTTATGTCTTCACAAATCTAGAAGCAAAGCTCCAATGACCCAGATAACCTCTCTTCAGTGGTACTGAGATAATCAATAACGTACTATGTATAGGAAATATGTATAAATGAAACATGCATTATTAATTGATTGCTAGCAAAGACTTCTTGACTGGATTAGCAGACAGAGCAGGAGACTCAGCAGTTATCAGGAAAAACATGAATATGTCATCTTCCAGAAATTCTAAGGTATAGTAACAACATGCCTCCCCTAAAACTGGATCTCATATTTTTATCCTGTTATGGGAAATCACACTTAACTATGGTATTATTTCATTATCAGAAAAAGTGGACTGTCTTACAGCTGTTTCTAAATTATCAGCTGTTCTATCACCAAGAATATAACTTTCTTAAAAATATTCTTTTTGGCTCATGACAGATACAGGAAACAATATTCTTATAAAATAGCTCTTCAGATGCACTGCATCTATTTTACAAACCAACTATCGCAATTATCTTGTATATAAGTGGAAATGTATGTGCAATGTACCAATTTGCAAAGAAGCAATTCTAGAATATGACTCAAAATTAAAACAAGATCAATTTATTAAAAATTATAACTACTTTTTCAATAACTATAACTTTACCGAATTAAAAACTCAATCTCCAAACTCACATAAAAAAAAATCTCCAAACTCACATTAAAAAAAAAATCAATTAAGTTTGAGAGGTTTTTTCAAATTAAAAAAATTAAATCAAAACGAATGTGACAAGGTAATTGGCATCATTTTTGCATTCTTTATCCTTAAATTTTGTGACACTATTTGAAAAGGCAACCCCAAAATTAATTTCATTGGTTTGTGGCTTAAAATCAGATTGTTCTCTGAATTTACAGTGCCTGCCTAGCAACTTAAAGATGAACAAGCTAATCTATAAAGAGGGTGGTTTCTCTAATCAACCCCCAACATGGGTGTATCTGTGTTAACACACAGGTTTTAACAAATATAAGACTGAGACTAAGGGAAGTTCAAAAATTTGAGGTTCTTAGAACATGTACATTCTCACTCTCACAGTAAAGCACTTTCACCAGTTTTGGTCAAATAATTTATATAAATGCACTAATAAAATACTTGTTTAATTGCATATTAAAAACAGTGATTATCAGCATACAGTCCATAAGAAAAGAGGGTTGGGTTTGTTTCTAAGCAATATAATGTATAAGTGGGCAGGTAATATATTTATGAAAATGAGGAAGTAAGCATGAAACATGACATATCTTTAAGAAGTTAACAGAAAAACCAGGCAAAAGAATGGCACCACAGTGGAAAAAATCTGTTTTGGAATCAGATTGTTTGAGTTGAAATCCTGTTTTTGCCACTTACTAGATGTGAGATTTCTGAGCTCTTTATTTAACTCTCTAAGCTTCAGTTTCCTCATCTATAAAATGGCTACAATAACAGTGCCAATCTCATAAAGTTATGAATATCAAGTGAGATAAAACATGTAAAGTGCTGTAATGCATCAAATATAGTAAGCGCTCAAAAAGTTTCAACTATTACAAATATTGTCAGTAAAATAAAAAAAAGAATTCTATATAAGAACTTCAGAGACATGATCACTACTCCCAGATTTGAAACTGACATTTGCAAGGGCTGTTCTTTCAGCAAAAAAAAAAAAAAAAAAAAAAAAAAAAATGAGATAGAGAGGGCTGTATGTTAGACCCATCTTGCTACCAGAAATTCCCTACTCCAGCAATCTGGTAACGGTGAAAATCACTATACATTTACTCTTTTGCCTCAACATTCTAGAAAGATATAGCTCAGAATGTTGCTTCTAGAATTAGAAAATAAAGTAATAGAATATATTAAAAATTAATGATAAACTTCTACTTCAGCAATGAATAGGACCTTTTCTCTTATAAGTATGTGGCATTTTATGACATTTAAAATATATAAACTAGAGTGAAGCTTAAAAACAACACACAGTCGGGCTATGAGAAGGGTGACAATACATCCTCATTTGCCGGGACATTCCCAGTTTATGCCTGCAGTCATGGCATAATTATTAATAGCTTGAACTCTTTAATTTTCAGAAGCAAACTACTTCAGGTAACAAATTACACTGTCACTTAGTTCTTAACTCACAAAATGAATTCTTTAAGTTGACAGGTCTTAATTTCTTTTTAACAGGCAGCAAGTTTTGCTAAATCAAACAACCAAATATAAATTAATCTTCCTAAATTTATAGTAACAAATTTATGACTATAAATTTAGGAAGATCTTAGACATACTTCAATGGTGTAGTGCCCATAGATTGAGAAAAGTGTAAGTATTCCACCTGCTTCTAAATTCAGGTCATGTTGCTAATTCTAACTTTGTACTCCATAACATCACACATACTTCATTCATTCATGCACTCATTCTAAATAGTTACTGAGTACCTACTATGTGCTGATCTTTGTAATAAGTACTGGGGAGAAAGTAATGGAAAAACCCCACATGTCTCATGGACTTCACAGTTCCTCTTACTTGAAATGTAAGTAGCTTTAAGACTGATGCAAAGCTTTCTGCCTGCCTGTTCTTACTCAACACTCACTTTGTCTGATTCCCCCCAAATAGGAATCTTTGTGCCAAACAGCTTAGTGATCTCTGCTGTTTTTGAACTTATTGAAATAATATGGTGTGAAACATTCCAGGTTTATAGTAGTTATCCTAGCATGACTGGAATCAGAAGAAGAAAGTGAAAAAAACAGTGAACCACTTTCACTGTTCAGTGGACCAAGAACAGTGAAAAAAAATGATAGTGCTATAACCACCAGGTGGCATGTCTCACCATTTAGCTAATAAAGAGGGTTCTTGAAAACACCAGGGGAAAAAGGTTTTCTCAGCCATTGCTCGGCCAACACGCTCCCTGCACTAGAGGCCCAACAGAAGGAATGTGCTTTATTAATCCTCCCAAGAAATGAAAATGATCCAATGACATCCATGACCAGACATAATACAAGATTTAATTCAAGCTAAAAAATGTTTAAGAACTGTATAAAATATTTAAAACTCTTTTAACACAATCCTTCTAGAATCAAAGGCCTAGGAAAGGATTACAGAAAGTAATCTTCCTAGTTTCCAAAAGCTTACTTTAAACCATTCTAAATTAATAGAAATCAGTCCTCCAGGTGCACTGTGCCTAGCGACTTTCACCACAGAAATCCTTTCTAAACATGTACTACTAACACTGTTCATCTTTTTGTATTATTTGTACCACTTCATAATACCATATTTTGTTTGGTACTATTACTTCTACTGTTATAGGTATGAATCTAGAGTCCTCTACTGAACTATGAGCTACTTGAGGGCAGAAATTACATTTTATGCCTCTTTCAAATCATTTGCTTGTATGGTGTAGCTATTTATGGCCCAACTCTATACTGCCCACTACCTGTTTTGGAAAGTCACTTTACTAATTCTCAGTTTTCTCATCAGAATTCATTCATTCATTCACCCCGTTATATATTGAGCACCTCCTATAAGCCAGGTATTGTTCTAGATTTTATAAACCAACAGTCAAAAACTCCTCCCTACAAAGAATATTCCAGTGAAGAACTCCTCACAGAAAATTAACAAAATACAACACAATAAGTTAAACAGTGATAGTGCTATTTTTAAAACAGCAAAGGTTCAGGAATAATGTTGAATGATGGGGGAGGGGGAACTAATCTGATATTTCAAATATGGCGGCCCAGGAGGCCTAAATGCAAAAAATCTGAGAGAAGTAGGGGAGAACATTGCACAGATAATGTGGGGGATACGTATTCTGGGAAAGGAAGCAGCAGGCACAAAGCCCAGGCGCTGGAGCATGCCTGGAATGTCCAAACAAAAACAAGGAGGGTGGTGTGGCTGAATCCGGTGAATGAGGAGACAAGGAAGAGAAAATGAGGTCAGAGGGAAAATGGAAGGCCAGATCACATGAGGATCGGTAATTTATCGTAAGGACTTTTGCCTTTATTTAGAGGGAAATGGCATGCTACTAGGTGGTTCTGAGCAGAAGACATGATCTATCTGACTTCATTTTTAAAGTATCACTCTGGACGCTGTGTTGAAACAGAATGAGGGATGGGAAGAGTGAAAGCAGGAGGCTCTAAGGAGATAATGGCTTTTACCCTGGGGAATGGCAGGGATCAAGAGAGAAATGATTTAATCCTGCATATATTCTGAAGACCTCACGAGATTTCCTTACTGTTTAAATAAACAGTGGAGTGTAAGAAAAAGAGAAAAAATTGAGGAAAATTCCACAATTTTGGCCAATGGAGTTGCTGTTAAACAAGATGGAGGAGAGTGAGGAAAGAGCAGATCCGGAGTGCTACGCGCAAGTCAGTCAGGAAGCGGTTAAGTTTGTGACACCTTTTGGTCATCTCACCAGAGGCATGTTGAGTAGTTACCTAGATGTGTGCCTGTGTGTACACACATATATATGCACATATATTCTACTAAATGGCTAAAATGAACAAATAGTGACAACACCAAATGCTGGCAAAGAGGCAAAAACAACTGGATCACTCATATACTGCTGGTATCAGTCTATGATGGAGATAAACATTTGGGAGTTCTCAGCATAGGCTTGGTATTTAAAACTGCAAGCTGGGCGTGGTGGCTCACATCTGTAATCCCAGCATTTTGGAAGGCCAAGGCAGGTGGATCACCTGAGGTCAGGAGTTCAAGACCAGCCTGGCCAATATGGTGAAACACCATCTCTACTAAAAATACAAAAATTAGCTGGGCATGGTGGCGCATGCCTGTAATCCCAGCTACTCGGGAGGCTGAGGCAGGAGAATCACTCGAACCCTAGAGGCAGAGGTTGCAGTGAGCTGAGATCACGCCATTGCACTCCAGCCTGGGCAACAAGAGTGAAACTCTATGTCAAAAATAAAAAAATAAATACAATAAAATAAAACTGTATGTTAGGTGAAATGACCAAGAAAATGAGTAAAAAGGTAGGTCCAAAGACTAAGGTTTCTGGAAGGCCAACATTAAAAGGGCAGGGAGATGAGAAGAAACAGGAGACTGAGAATAAAGAGACAGTAAGGAAAGAAGAAATCCAGGAGTGTGTGCTGTCCTATGTGACTACTGAAGAATTATTTCAAGAAGTAGTAAGAAGATTTTAATAGCTACCTTGTTGAACCATGATACAAAAATCTGACCCGAGGTCAGTCACATCACTGGAGCTCAATTCACATGGCTTGATTCTCCCTCAGTATAAACTTGCTAAATAGTATATTTAATTTCTTTTTGGTTTGTTCTGTTTTAATATCTGTTCCAACCAAACTCTGTGAGATAAGCTAACAAAAGACACTATTTTTGAGATTCCTCTCAATTTGCTATCTATAAGCAAGATTAATGAGCAATGAAATTGAACTAGACAATCTACCAAAAGAATAACAATTTCTAACACAGTTTACTCAACACTGGGAAATCCTGGGCTCAGAAGGCACCACTGCCTCACTACTACCAAGAAAACTTAAACATAAGTCAACTTTATTTATTCATTCAAAATTAATATAACAGGCTAGAGAACCCAGAAACAGACCTAGACAAATACACCCAAATGACTTTCAACAAAGGGGCAAATGCCATTTAACAAGGGAAGGATAGCCTGTTCAACAAAGGGTCTGCAGTAATTTAACATCTATTGGGAAAACAATGAACCTTGACTTAAACCTCACATCTTATACAAAATTTAACTCAAAATGGATCACAGACTTAAAACATAAAACTGTAACAATTTTAGGAAAGAACCATAGGAGAAAATCTTCAGGATCTAGGGTTAGGTGAAGAGCACAATCCATAAACGAAAAAATGATAAACTGGATTTCACTAAAATGTAAAATATGTACTCTGTGAAAGACATGGTAAAAAGAATGAAAAGACAAGCTACAAAATGAAAGAAATATTTGAAACCATGTATCTGACCAAGGACTCGTTTCTACAATGTATTTTTTAAACTCTTAAAACTCAACAGAAAAAAACAAGCACTCCAATTATATAAGGAATTTCACCAGAGGCAAATTAGCATAAGAAAAGACATTCAACATCATTAGCCATGAGAGAAATGCAAATTAAAAGTAAGATACCACTCGACACCTATCAAAATGGCTAAAATAAAAAACAGTTGCAACAACAAACGGTGGCAAGGATAACTAGATCATTCACACACTGCTGACAGGAATGTAAAATGCTATAGCCACTTTGGAAAACAGTTCGGCAATTCCTTAAAAACTAAAAATACACTCCTGGACATTTATCCCAGAGAAATGAAAACTTTTATATTTTCAGGTTGTTTAGCCATTCATATATTGAAGAACCTTTGAGATACACACAAATGTTCATAGCATCTTTATTCATAATAGTCAAAAACTGGAAAACAACCCAAAAGTTCTTCAACAGGTGAACAGTTAAACTGTAGTACAACCATACCATGGAATACTCTGTAATAATAAAAAGGAACAGACTTCCAAAAAACAGTCACGTGGTACTTAATGGCATTTCTGTCAATGACAGATCACATGTAGAACAGTGGTCCCATAAGATTATAATGGAGCTGAAAAATTCCTATCACCACGTGATGTCATAGCTGCCATAATGTCTTAGCACAAGGCACTGCTCACGTTTGTAGTGATGCTGCTATCAATAAACCTACTGAACTGCCAGTCATTAAAAAGTATAGCACATACAATTATGTACAGTACATAACTTGATGAATAATAAACAAGTATGTTACTGGTTCACATATTTACCTATACCCTTTTCCATTATTTTAGAGTATACTCCTTCTACATATTCATTTTCTAAAGTTAACTGTAAAACAGCCTCAGGCAGGTCCTTCAGGAGGTATCTAGGAGAAGGTATTGTTATCACAGATGACAGTTCCATGAGTGTTACTGCCCCTAAAGAACTTCCAGTGGGACAAGATGTGGAGGTGGAAGACAGCAATACTGATGATCCTGACCCTGTGTAGGTCTAGGCTGATATGCGTGTTTGTATTTTAGTTTTTAACAAAAAAGTTTAAAAAATAAAAATAAAAATTTAAAATAAAGGCTTATGGAATGCATTAATCAAGGAAGAAAAAATTTTTGTAGAGCCGTACAATGCGTTTATGTTTTAATCTAAGAGTTATTACAAGAGTCCAAAGTCAAAAAGTGTTTTAGGTTTATGAATCAAAGTTACAGTAAGTTGAGATTAATTTATTATTAAAGGAAGAAAATTTTTAAAGAAAAATTTAAAATAAATTTAGTGTAGACTAAGTGTACAATATGTATAAAGTCTACAGTAGTGTAGAGTAATGTCCTAGGCCTTCACATTCACTCACCACTCACTCACTCACTCAGAGCAACTTCCAGTCCTACAAGCTCCATTTGCAGGAAGCACCCTATATAGGTATACCATCTTTTATCTTTTATACTGTATTTTTACTGTGCCTTTTCTACATTAGATATGTTTAGATACACAAATACTTACCATTGTATTACAGTTGCCTGCAGTATTCATTACAGTAACATGCTGGACAGGTTTACAGCCTACGAGCAATAGGCTCTACCATACAGCCTAGGTATGCAGTAAGCTTTATCATGCAGGTTTGTGTAAGTGAATGTTCAGATAACCACGAAATGTCCTAAGAACACATTCCTCGAACATATCTCTGTTGTTAAGCAACACATGACCACAAACAACTTGGATGGATCTCAAGGTAATTATGTTGAGTGAAAAAAACTAATTCCAAAAGGTGACAAATTGCATGATTCCATGTATGTAACATTCTTGAAATAAAATTTTAGAGAGTGAGACCAGATTTGTGGTTGCCAGTGGCTAGCGCTAGGGGTGGGAAGAACAGCTCCAGGGAGCTTTGTGCTAAGGGAACATTTGGTATCCTGACTGCAGTGGTAGTTACACAAATGTACATGAGATTAAACTTTATAGAACAATACACACACCATACAAAAGAATACTTACAAAACTAGAGAAATAGGAATAAACTCTAGATACTGTACAAATGTCATATTTCTAGTTTTGATACTGTACTATAGTCATGCAAGATGACACTGTTCAGGAAACCGGGTGAAAGGTACATAGGACCTCTCTATATGTTTTTTTGTTTTTTGTTTTTTTTTACAACTTCCTGTGAATCTACAATTTTCAAAATAAAAAATAAAACAGTGCTAGTATTGTGGGTTTTTAAACCATTCATGTAAATATGCCAATCATGTAGAATATTCATATAAAAATTTGTTTTGTTTTGTTCTGTTTTTTTGAGACAGATTTTCGCTCTCATTGCCCAGGCTGGAGTGCAATGGCACGATCTCGGCTCACTGCAACCTCCACCTCCCGAGCTGAAGCGGTTCTCCTGCTTCAGCCTCCCGAGTAGCTGGGATTACAGGCACCTGCCACCACGCCCAGATAATTTTTGTATTTTTAGTAGAGATGGAGTTTCACCACGTTGACCAGGCTGGTTTCGAACTCCTGACCCCAGGTGATCTGCCCACCTTGGCCTCCCAAAGTGCTGGGATTACAGGCGTGAGCCCCGGCACCTGGTCAAAATTTGCTATTTTTTATAATAGGGAAGAAAGGGAAATTCTAATACTGAAAGCTTTAATAAAATCTCTGTAGAATAGTTCAAACTTCAGGTTTTCAATGTGATACAAAAAGGGGTAACCGGGATTTCACAGCATCCTAGAGTAAAAGGACATATGGATGAAAGATCACTGAGAAGACATTTGGACAAATATGGCCCACAGCCTGTTTTGTTATGGCCCACCAGTGAAAAATGTAACCCTTTACATTTTTAAAGGGTTACTAAAAAAAAAAAGAGAGAGAGAGAGGAATATGTGATACAGACTACATGTGGCCTATAAAGCTTGAAATATTTATTACCTGGTCCTTTCAGAAAAGGTTTGTCAAGCCTTGTTCTATTGTATTCCTCAATAGATTATATATGCCAACTTCAGAATTTTTAAAAAAATAGTTCTCTTTTTACATTATCCATTTGTTCTTTCATAGTGAAGTCTTCAGCTTTTTTACCACTCCCCAATCCTGAATGCTCTACTTAGTAAGAATGTTATTTCAGGACATCAGACTTGGCAAAGCTTACCCTTGGGAGTGCTGTCTTTAGGGAGCCCAACTTCCTGAATGAATTCCTAAAATCATGCCCCCACTCAGAAATACAGTGAGCCTCATCCACAGCAATGAGTGTGATACCTATAAGAAAGAAAAACACGTAAAGGAAAAGATAAAGCTCAAAAGGAAAAAATAAACTCATCTACATCTCCGAAGGAGAATAAATAACCAAAACCAAAGTATTTGGTTCCTATAAAAACAGAAGCATAAATACCATCATATTAACACCAAACATCATTATTGGAAATAGGGAGAGGGGAGATACATGAATAAAAGGCTTAAGAATTTTAAAAGGAAATATTTATGTATTAATCCAAAGAAGACATTTATTGGATCTCAGCTTTCATCACTATTCCTTGGAGAGATGAATTGCTTACTGTGACTTTGTCTCCAAAACCATCTACCTGCATTTCTCTTTGGTAATACCTTCAATTTTGTCTCATGCATTAGCTATTAAAAGAGATAAAAAGAGCCAGCAAATTTCTACTGAAATTAACTGCATCACCATCCATGACTGATCACATATCATATTGCAAAGAGTCCTCTGAAATGCCAGTATCAGAGCACAGGAGGACAGCCACATTTTCTAATGTAAAATGGTATGGGAAGAGCTAAATCACATGATGTACAAAGTAGGTAAGAAGAAATGTAATTTGTTCTTTCTTTCTGTAGTAACCCCTCTGCTCTGCCCCCACACCAGACATACACACTGAAGCAGAATCAACAGTGTGTTGTAATGCATGTCAGAACAATGTCTTCAGATTTTTCAAAGTAGTAACAGTAGTGCTTTTGCCCTCAATTAACAAATTGATACATAAGAATAATTTTTTCCTTCAATGAGTATGATCATTCTTTGATACTTCTCTGAGCATTAAAAATGTTCGGGCACTAAGAGGAGGATGATTAAAAAGCTCTAAAGTCAGACTGCCCAGATGCAGAACTTGGCTCCACTACCTGCCATGTGTATTACCTTAAGCAAGTTACTTAAGCTTTCCAAGTCTCAGTCCTCTCACAAGTAAAATGTGGATAATAATAGTACCTGACATTTTCTAGATGCTCTAAAGATTAAATTATATCATTCACATAAAATGCTAAAATAGGGCCTGGCACACACACAAAAAATTGCTACTACTCCTATTATGTTTAATAAATATCTATTATTATCCAAACACTTTTCTAGCAATAAAAAGACTAATAAAATACAATCCATGACCTGAGGAGTTCACAATTCTAAAAGAGGAGACAGACATGCAAATAAACAATTACAATTCATTGACATTACAAGTTACAACAGTCTTAAGACAGTGTGGAGGAGAAAGAAAGCCAAAAAAAAAAAAAAACGACTAAACATGGGGGCAAAGTCAGTTATTTGTATCAAAATTCTCTGGGTACTACTGAGTGGCTGGAAAAAATTCAATATTATTACTATAATTATTTTGGCTTTTGAAACTAAACCTGAGTGACTGACTGATTTTTCCCTCCTTCCTTCCTTCCTTTCTTCCTTCCTTCCTTCCTTCCTCCCTTCCTTCCTTCCTTCTCTCTCTCTCTCTCTCTTTCGTAACTAGGACTATAACAGGTACCATGCTTAGCTCATTTTTTTTTTCAGAGATGGGGTCTCACTGTGTTGCCCAGGCTGGTCTTGAACTCCTGGGTTCAAGCAATACTCCTACTTCAGCTCAGATTTTAAATTAAATAGGTTGAAACAGAGATGATGGTCTTTTAAAAGCTTTAGTTATAGGTTTGACAAACTAGCTTTTAAAGGAACTAAACCTTATCCCTCAAAATCAGTTTAGACAAGCTTTTGCCAACATTCACTTAAGTTAAAAGTCTGGTTGGTAAGGAGTCTCCCTATAAAACTATATTTGCTCTTTCTGTTAAAAATCCAGACTACTTAAGTAATTTAACATTTACCGAAAAATGAGGAATCTGATTAGCTAAATGTCAGACTGCTGTACAAATAACATCCTGTGTATATTCATTTTTGCAAGCATTGTACAATTTCCCGCAACAAAAGGCAAAGGAAAATATTTCAAAAATAACTTTTATTTATCCCTTTTTATTCAACACTGAGTCAACCAGAGAACATTTTCATCCATCATAAGCGAAGTACACTGCTCTAATAATTGCAGTGTTCATAATTCATCCATTATAAAAAAATAAAAATAGAGAGTTTTAACTACTTGTCAAAAGTATTAAGTATTTGCTTAAATACTTAAGCTTATTATTCATTTAACACTATCACAGAAACAAAGCAAACAGTAAAAACGTACCCAGACCACTATAGACATAGACCCTAGCTTTTGCAATACAACCATGAAATTTATATATAGGGTAGTTATTCTTAATTCAAAGTGAAATATTCACAAGAACTTCATACAACCTAATAGGAAACATATCAAATTCATTGTCCATTAAAGGCAAAAAATGTAGTATGTCAATAAGGGAGTTTAAGAGCCCATAAATGTACTCGTTGCTAATATATTTAATGAAATGTTAATTGCTGCCCTCATGCTGTTGTTGGTTTTAACACATACCAAAAAAGATACAAGTTTGTTTTCATTATATTGTTGGAAAAATTATCAAATGCTTTCCTACAGTTATATGAAAGTAACCGTTAAACGAGACGTTGCAATTTGAAAACCTAACCTATCTGGAATTATTTCAATACATAATTATACAACAAGATCATATGATATTAAAAAATTAAATTTGGTTAGGTCAACTGAAGGTGTGAAATAGGGGCATTTGCAATAGAAGCCATGATTGCAATTCTTGGATAGTTGAGCCTAACCACCAAGAAGAAAAAAAAATTCTTTTTTGAGGCATGGTCTCGCTCTGTTGCCCAGGATGGAGTGCAGTAGCATAATCTCAGCTCACCGCAGCCTCCATCTCCCAGGCTCAAACAATCCTCCTACCTCAGCCTCCCAAGTAGCTTGGACTACAGGCACGCACCACCAGGCTCGGCCAATTTTTTAAAAAATTCTTTGTAGAGACAAGGTCTCACTAAACTGAGGCTTAAAATATTTTTAAGAACAAAAAAAAGTGCTATCAGCTTTTGACTAATTCTATATTTACACTTTCTAGGAAATAAATTCTGACTTACCCAAGTTTTTGGTTTTTGTAATAAATCAAACTCACTAGTGGCAACTAATCAAAGGTACTGTGGTTTCCAACCCTGGCTATACATCAGAATCACCTGTGAGAAGCCACTAATGCCAGGTGCCACCCCAGGCCTGTTAAATCAGAATTTTCAAGGTTGGGGGTTGGTTACCTACATTTTTTTTAAGTTTGAAAAGTGATTCTTATGAACAAAGAGAGTACAAAACCACTACATTGACTTAATTTAGATACAGAACATGAAAAACAAGTAAATTAAAATTTCATAGAACCTAGGATTCAACATTCATTCAACAATATGTATAAGTGCCTATGTGCCAAGCACACTGCATTGGGGAAATATAAATTTTAAAAAGTGGTATTTTTCCCTTGAAAAGTTTATAGCCTAGCAGAAGAAAACAGATACATAAACAGGTAATTATGCTAACAGAGCCTAATTTCTGTAGCAAAAGGAATTATAGAGTATCATGGGATAAGATAGGTGAAACGCCAAGTTAGAGAGTCAGATTTCCTGGAGGAAGTAATGTTTGAAATAAATTTTAACAGAAGTGAAATCCAGTGTCCATCCATAGGTTTAACTTTAAAGATTAACTCAGTAAGTATTTACAGAGATCTTTCTTTACCACTTACCAATATCAGCCTCAAGTTGCTGGAGTAGGCCCATGTTACCTGAACAGTATTCTGGAGTTATGTATACAATCCGGTATTTGCCTCTGTAAAAACAAACAAAACAAAAAGAAAAAAAAAAAAAAACAGGAAAGGAAACATGTTAACAATAAAGAAAACAATCATCTCAAGGAATTACAACTTAAAATCAAAATACCTGATGAATGTTTAAATACTTTATGTCACGAAAATCTAAAAGATTGCTATATACATGCAGAGAATGCTTACCTCTTCTGAGAGAAAAATGAGGATGACTCACTAAAGACTAAATATAAAAATAAAGCCCTATTGTATTTTCCAAACCCAATTCCAGTCTCTTCCTAAGGGCTGGCTAATTTCTTTTAAGTGGGATCTATGAGACATTCCTTTATCCTTAATACAAAATTCAATATACTCTTATGCTAGCTTGAGTTAATTTCTATCCTGGGTAGACAGAATCCTAATTAAGACACTGTTTGTAACAAGGCTAGGTCTGGGGCAAAATATTTACAGAGTCTGTGCTCCATTCTATGAAATGAAGACCTAGATCAAGCCAAATGTAATGAAACTTAATTTTCTATATGGAAAGACTTTAAAAGCATTCACCTATTCAACAGATGTTTAAGTGTCTACTGTGCGCTAGGCACTGTGCTTTCACAAGGAATCAAATATTAACAAAACAGATATGCCTTTACCTTTATGAAATTAACATTGTATTCTAATTAACATAGGAAACAGTATAAAGAATAAGCTCTGATGTCAAACTGCCCAGTTCTACTTCTTACAAGGTAAGTGATGTTAGCCAAGTTACTTTACCATGCCCAGTTTCTTTGGTATAAAACAGTGACAATAATTATCAAGACAGCTAATTGTTTCAATATCTAGATTCAAGGTAAACTCAATCAAAATCCCAGCAGGCACTTGGGTTGAAAAGGTGATGCTGACATGCTCACAGAAATACAAAGGACATAGAATAGCCAGAAAAACTCTGAAAGAAAAGAACAAAGCTAGAGGCCTTGTACTATCTGATTTCCAGGTTTATTATAAAGCTATAGTAATCAAGACACCAATCAAGACAGGCATAGATCCACAGAACACAGAATAGAGAGTACAGCAAATGACCCACATATATGCAGTCAATTTATTTTTTACAAAGGTACAAAGTAAATTCAGTGTAAAAGCATAGTCTTTTTTAAAAATAGAGTTGGAACAATATGTGAAAAATATATAAACTGTAATCAATACCTCCTACAATAGACAACATTTACTAAAAATGAATCATAAATCTAAATGTAAAACTTAAAACTATAAAACTTTTAGGAGAAAACATAAAAGCAAATCTTTGCAACCTTGGGTCAAAACACTAAAAGCAAAAATCCCTAAAAGAACAAATCGACAAACTGGACTTTATCAAAATGAAAAACTGCTGCTCTTCAAAAGAACTGTGTGGAAAGTATCAAAAGTCATAAACTAGGAGAAAATGTTTTCAAAGCATATATCAAATAAAGAATGTATATTCAGAATATAGAAATGACTATCAAAACTCAATAAGTAAAAATAAGCAGAAGATTTGAACAGACACTTCCTCAAAGAAGATATACAGATGGCCAGTAAGTGTATGAAAATATGTTCAATATAATTAGTCATTAGGGAAAAGCAAACTAAAAATAAAACCAGACACTATTAGAATGGCTTAAATTAAAGATCAGCTAGACTAAGTGATGGCAAGGATGGGGAGGAACTGGACCTCTCATACACTGCTGGTGGGAACATCCCATGATACAATCACTCTAAAAAGCTTGATAGTTTCTTAAACAAAGAATTAGCAAATAGTCCAGTAATTCCACTCTTAGGCATATATGCAAAAGCGTTGAAAATGTATGTTCATAAAAAAATTGGAACATAAAAAAATGTTCATAGCACCATTATTCATAACAGCCAAAAAGGAAACAACCCAAATGTTCATCACTGATGAATGAATTTTTTAAAATGTGTATGCCCATACTATGGAATATTATTCAGTCATTAAAAAAAGACTGAATGAAGTACTGATATGATTATGATAAGTGGAAGAAGCCAGACACAAAAGACCATATACTGTATGAGTTCATTTATAGACATATCCAGAATAGGCAAATCATAGAGACAGAAAATAGACTAGTGGTTGGAAGTGGGTAGAACAGAGACAAAAGGCCGGGCAGAGTGGCTCACGCCTGTAATCCCAGTGTTTTGGAAGGCTGAGGTGGGACAATTACTTGAGCCCAGGAGTTTGAGAACAACCTAGGCAACAGAGCAAAATCTCATCTCTATTAAAAATAAAACAAATTAGCCAGGTATGGTAACTTGTGCCTACAGTTCCAGCACTCAGGAGACTGAGGTGGGAAGATCGATTGAGCCCAGGAAATCAAGGCTGCAGTGAACCATGATCATGCCAGTGCACTCCATCCCGGGGTAAAGGGGGAGACCCTGTCTCAGAAAAAAAGAAAAGAAAATAAAAGGGACAATAGGGAATGACCACATAATGGGTACGGAAATTCTTTTGGGAGTTAGGAAAATGTTCTGGAATTAATATATAGTAATGTTATATATTACTATATATAATTACTACCATATATATAACTATATATATAAAATGTTATATATATATTATATATAACATTACTATATATTATATAGCAATAATGTTATATATTATATATTATACTATATATTATTACTACACCAAAACCCACTGGACTTTAGTAATGATTACAATGGTAAAAGTGGCTGGGCGCAGTGGCTCATACCTATAATTCCAGCACTTTGGGAGGCCGAGGAGGGCAGATCACAAGGTCAGGAGATCAAGACCATTCCTGGCTAACACGGTGAAACTCCATCTCTACTAAAAGTATAAAAAAATCAGCCGGGCGTCGTGGCGGATGCCTGTAGTCCCATCTACTTGGGAGGCTGAGGCAGGAGAATGGCATGAACCTAGGGGATGGAGCTTGCAGTGAGCTGAGATCGCACCACTGCGCTCCAGCCTGGGCAACAGAGCGAGACTCCATCTCAAAATAAAATAAAATTAAAAAATGGTAAAAGTTATGTTCTGTGAATTTTATCTCAATTAGAAAAAAGAAAGTTAAACATATATCCATCACATGTTCCAGTCATTCCACTCCTTCATATATAATCAATAAAATGAAAACATATGTCCATACGAAGACTTATATATGAATGTTCACAGCAGCTTTATTTGTAATAACTCAAAACTGGAAACAATCCAAATGTCTATCAGGTGAATGGATAAACAACTTGTTGGATATCCATAAAATGTAATCCACTTAACGATAAGAGGAATGAACTATTACTCAATGTAATAACATGGATGAATCTCAAAATAATTATGCTGCATTATTTAAACCAGACAAAAAAAAGAGCACATAAAATATGATTGACTCCGTGTATATATAATTTTAGAAAACGCAAACTAGTCTATAGTAACAGGAAGGAGATCAGCAATTACCTGGTGACTGGGATTGAAACAAAAAGGTAAACTTTGTGGGGACGAATATGTTCATTATCTGGATTGTGATGATGGTTTCGTGAGTGCATACCTGTGCCAAAACTTATCAAATTATACTTTCTCAGCATATAAAATTTATTGTAAGTCAATTATACTTCAATGAAGGTGATTTAAAATGCTTAGAAAAAAAGAAAACATGTTCACAAAAAAGATTTTTACAAGGATGTGTATAGCAGCTTTATTAGTAACAGTCCAAAACTAGAAAAACAGCCTAGGTGTCTATCAATAAGAAAATGTAAAAACAAACTGTGCTATATTCAATGAAATACAATAAAATAACACTCAGATATTTAAAAAAACAAACAAACAAACAAACAACTATGCCAGGTGCAGTGGTTCACACCTGTAATCCCAGCACTTTGGAAGGCCAAGGCAGGAGGATCGCTTTCTAATTTTATCTCAGAAAAAAGAAAGTTAAACATATATCCACCACAGGATCCAGTCATCCTACTCCTTGATATGTATCAATAAAATGAAAACATATATCCATACAAAGACTTATATGTGAATGTTCATAGCAGCTTTATTTGTAATAATCCAAAACTGGAAACAATCCTGAGGCCAGGAGTTCAAGACCAGCCTGGGCAACCAAGCAAGATCCTGTCTCTACAAAAAATTTAATAATTAGCCAGGCATAGTGGAACATGCCTGTGGCCCTAGGTACTTGGGAGGCAGGAGGATAGCTTGAGACCACTAGTTAGAGGCTGCAGTAAGCTATGATTGCACCACTGTACTCTAGCCTGGGTGACAGGAGACTGTGTCTATAAAAAAACAAAAACAAAACAAAACAAAACCAAAAACTACTGATACATGCAACAGCATGGAAGAATCTCAGAAACATTACACCAAATGAAAGAAGTCTCACACAAAAGAGTTCATATTGTGTAAACACATTTATATGGCATTCTACCAAACTACGGTAGAGAAAATCAGAGCAGAGGCTTGCCTAGGATGGCGGATGGAAGGACAGACTGCGGAGAGACATGAAGAAACTTTCTAGAGTGTCAGTAATATTCTATATCTTCTTAGAGGTTTGGTTTACATCTTTGTATGTATTTATCAAAACTCAGTAAATACATGTGTATCTCATGTGTATGTATATACTAATATGTATGTAAAGAAAACAGCTGCTTAATGGGCAGGGGTGTTCTTTTGGGAGTGATGAAAATGTTCTGAATTAGAACATACATATATATGCATATATATTAATATGTGTGTGTATGTATATATATGTGTATATATGTTTGTGTGTGTGTACATATATATACACACACGCACACAAAATGAGTGTGTGTATGTGTGGCTGAGATGATATTCTCCTTAGGAATTACATCATGATAGAATTGGTTGGGCAAGAGACCTAGAATCCAGTCCCTGATCAGTCAGTCATTGAATGACTTTGGGCAAATTACTTGTCTCTGAGCCTCAGTTTTCTCATCTATGAAATGAGACAAATCTTGATACTCTGCAACTTCTCTTCCAAAACCAAAATTTTTATAGTTCTATGACTACAATGCGAATCTTATAGCCCAAGAACTGAGAATAACAGATTTCTTCAAGTTTGAAGGATTTAAAAAGTAACAGTCCTGCAAAGGTACTATAAAAAGAAAGTGCATTTTAAAATCATGGACTTTTCTTCAGGCATTTAATAAAATTTGTTTGTGTACAAAATTCTCTCATATACCACAGACATCTGACCACATGATTAGAAATCACAGAAATTACTCACAACTTCCTCAGCAACATGTAATTCACCCATGTAACAAACTTGCTCATGCAGCCCCATGAATCCAAAATAAAAGTTGAGGGGAAAAAAATTACTCACAATTTAATGTCTGTTAGAACATTTTCTGACTGTGCTGATCCAAGGAAGCAAGTTGGGATGTTCGACATTCTATAAGAAGAAAAACAAATACTCTGGCCCCATGTACACACTACACATATCAATTTGATTCTTAAGTGAGCAAGAATAAAGAAATATAATAATGTATATTCCTGTTCTTTGCAGTTTTCTTTTTTGTCACTTACTAACTTGATAAGCAAATGTCTTCAAGGGCCTTATCAGAATGCAAGTTTTTAAGGTGGGTCTTTGAAAGATACTGTAAGTTCAGGGCAGCAGGGGATGACCAGGAGGGTAAAGGAATAGGTTGCTAGAACCTATTCCTTCTATCTAACTGTATGTTTGTACTCATTAACCAACAATAGGGTAACTATAGTTAACAACAATAATACTGTATATTTCAAAGCAACTCAAAGAAAAGAGTAGAAATGTTCCCAGCACAAAGAAATGATAAATGTTCAAGCTGATGAACAAATGCCCTGATTTGATCAAGTGTATTTTATATGAGTGTATCAAAATACTACAGTACCCCATGAATATGTAAAGATATTATGTATCAATTTAAAAACAGATTGCAAGCTCAGGTTGAAGAAGCTGAAAAATTTTTCATAGATAAAAAATATACTTCCATGTATACACTTCTTATCAAGCTAAAAAGCAAGCATAACAGAAACAGAAAATAATTTTGAGATATTCAGTGTAAACCAGCATAAAGTAATAATGGTTTTTAAAAGAATTTTATCAGGGCCACCTGGTAGCTTTGAATTACAGAGAACACAAGAAAGAAGATAAGCTCTTCCACTAAAGTGTCATTTATTACTGATAAAGATAAAGCAATACCTGCAGAAATGTGTTATTGTGAACTAGATTTTAACATGCATGATGGATCAGATGTTTCACCCGCAGAGGAAAAAAAGGGGGTGATACTGCAGCAACGATAACATGACTCACTTAAGCTGTAACACTTGGTCTTCCATCAGAGAAATAAGGGGAGAGATGACAAGGCCAATCTTGCCTACATAAACAGGTGGATACTGGAAGCACAAACTCTTTCCATACCCTTGAAATGAAAAAAATATGCTCATAGAAATAAAAATAAACCTTTGACGCTTTCATTTCTTTTTACAATGTACTTATACAGATGAATGGTCAATACTAGTATGCTATCTTTCTAAAAGCTAATTGATACATAAATCTGAGCATCTGTTCTCTGTTCACTCTCTTCTATATTTTCCATCATTTGTAGTTGCATTTGTATTTTGAGAGTTTAATGAAAGATTATTTCAAACTCTTCATGCTTTATTTTTAAAGGATTAGGTTATTTGCTTAAATACAACTTACCAGTTGCCATGACAGCAACATTATCTCTTCTTTCTTCCAATACTGAATGAATCACTTTCCACTGAACTCTTGAAGGTGAAAAGCAAAAAGCTATTTTGTTTTATTAATAAGAAACCCAAGGTACAAATTAAAATCCATTCAATTTCTCATTTCCTTTAATAGAATTTATTTTCAAACTTCATACATAAATCTGCACAAACCTGGAACTTTAAAACAATGAATGCCATTTGACCAACCTCCCATTCAAGCTAACTAACAACTACCATTTGGTATATGTATTAAATTTCATTAGATACATCTAAAGTAAAAAACAGATTCTAAGCTTCATACTAGATATCCAAAAGAATCAATACTTCAAAATAATAAGAGAAATGCTCCAGGGACAAGGACTGACTGAAAAAGGAAATAAGGGAACTCTGTGAGGTGATGATAATAATATCTCTTGATAAGAATTTGGGTTACATGGGTATGCACATGTATACTTAAAATTTGCAAATGTACACTTAAAAAGTTTTATATTTCCTTATGTGCAAATTTTACATCAAAAGAAAAAACTGTAAGTAAATATTTAACTCGTTAATAATTTACATGCTGAAATCCTTAGGTGGAAGTGTAATGGTGTCCTCAATTGACCCTGAGATGCATATTAAAACTGGAATGAATTAATGGATGGAAAGAGAGATATGAACGTGATACGTGATAAAACAAGTATAGTAATGATAGTAGAATTTAGGTGGTGGGAATACAGACATGCACAGAAAAAAAATTATTTCAACTTTACTACATCTTAGAAAATTTTCTTAATATCATGGGAAAAACCAATTGGAGAGGTGGTCTTCTGGCATGCTGTTAATGACCTGTTCTTAACTAAGTGCTGGCTACAGGGTGCCCAGTTTATGAAAATTCATTGATCTCTACACCATGCGCACTTTTCTGTATGTAAGACATAAATAAAAAATGTTTAAGATCAAAAGAAAAGAGGAAAGAAATACTTCAGTAGATTACATTTTAAATTCTCAGAATAGGAAAAATCCAGTCTAGATTTTCACATGCTTATTAGTTTTATTCATATTTACTTGTTCATCTCATTCTTATTCATCTCATTTAATCCTTACAAAAATGTGCCCGTTAGATGTAAACATATTTTGAGTACATTAAAATAGATAAGATTATCACTATTTCTCAAACTGTTGTATTAAGAACTTCTAGTACATCTGCATGTTCTGGGTAATATACACAAAAAAGGCACATAGACACTCGTTTAATGAAAAACAAGTCAGTATTAAATTAACACTTATTTATAAGTATCTTTAAACAAGTTTCTACTCAGAACTACTCAGTTAAAGGAAAACCATTTTTCCTCACTTATAAAAAACAATTTGCAGAAATGAATTTTATACAAATTATCACTTTGAAATAATTTTGTAGTCACATAGAAAAAAGTGTGGCATGTATAACCATAGTAAGGTTGTGCTGTTGCTGTTAAGTAGACAGGTTATTTGCCTTTTCCCTTGTTTTAAAGAGAATACTAAATATGTGATTTGATTAACTGAGATTATACTCACGGTTTAAAACTGGAATGGCCAAAGTACATCTTGAGGCAAGTAACTTGCTCTTCGTTGGGTGCTGGCAACAAAGAGTCTTGAAATAAAATAAAATGGGCATTTATGTTCAAATAGAAAAATACCACATAGAGGGAGAAAACAGGTCATTTCATTGGCTTCTTTGAAAGAATACAGTGATAGCTACCATGGGTTAATGTTTTCTGTTTTTCAATTTCAATATAAATTGGTCTTCTGGGTACCATATATGACACCTGGATTACTTTTAAGTATTAGAATTTTGTTGTGATTCACACTTTGCCAGGACTATTAAAAAAAAACTGATGTTTTAGAATCAGGAATACTTCTAAAGGCTAACATTTAAATGTTACAACATAACAATCCAAATATTATAATATAACCAACCTTCAATTAATGGTAATCAGAAATTACATTAGTGCTACACTAAAAAAGTCCACAGATAAAATAAAATCTTCGTTTTAGTTACCTAAAGCTAAATGTAGTTACACCTAAATTTAGTTACCAAAATCTCATTTAGTTTAGTTACCTAAATCTAATTTAGTTAGGAAAAGTTAGTTACCTACATCTTTGGTCAAAATTCTAACTGCACAGCACAATGAAGTTACGTTAGCTCTGCCCAACTCACTTTCCCTGTCCACAGTGAGCTTGAAAGATTCCTGAGTAGCCAGGAAAGGGCAATACAAAGAATCAAGATAATTTACCATGAAACAATGAAAGTTCATTATTAGAGTTCTCAGCTTTAATAATTCTAAATGAGAACTATAATGATTTGGAGAAATCACATCTGTATTTAATACAAAAAAACAAAGGGAAAGGTATTTTTATCATCATAATGCAACTATTACTCTATTTTTGTAAGTAGTAAGATTGTGCTTTATGGAGACAAAAGCACTAAGGAGACAAAAGCTTATAAGGATCCAATAATTAATTATATGCCACAAAGTCCCTGACCTCCAAACCATTCAAAACTGGATCCTAAGTTAAATTCAGTGGTAGGAATCACAGGTGAGTCATTTCAAACACATTCCAGTGCTCACCCTTATCATCATCATCTTCCTCTTCATTAGCTTCATTTTCATCATCTTCTTCTTTAGTTGGAAGACCCAGATTTCTTTCCATATCTAAGCATTTAGAATGAGTTGGTTCTACCGTGCCACTATTGAGGTTTTCTAAAGACTGAAAGTTTAAAAGAAATTTTAAAAGCAAAACCACTGACAGTGTCGTGTCTTTTTCACCAAACACAAAAGGACTATTATTAACAGGGCCTACAATTTTGTTGAAAGCTGGCAGATGTGCAAGCCATACTACAAAAGAACATGTGTGCTCCAGTTTAAATATGTGCTCATGAATGGTTTCTAAGGCGCAAGGCCAAAGATGGAACATTTCCAGCAAAAACAAGGCTCATTAATAGCATATAATAAACTGCCCCTGAGGAAAGCTATCATAAATTTTAAATTTGGATAATTTAAAATATTTTTTCTTTATTGCACTTCAATATTTTCAATTCCCAAGCAGTAAACGTGGATTTTAATGTTATTTTTGTAACAAGTTTCTCTATATCATATGTCAGTCACATTATTTTTTAATAAGGCTGAAACTATAAGCAAACAATAAATGTGTTTTGGAATTCTCAAAACAACAAAAGATTCCAATCATTTTAGAAAAGGAATTTTACAAACATGAAATAAAGTTATTTGTTTTTATTTTGGCTTGACAGTATCTGACATTCTCCCCTAAATAAAGATTATCTATTTCAAGAATATTTCGGCCGGGCGCGGTGGCTCAAGTGGGTAATCCCAGCACTTTGGGAGGCCGAGACAGGCGGATCACGAGGTCAGCAAATCGAGACCATCCTGGCTAACACAGTGAAACCCCATCTCTACTAAAATACAAAACAAAAAAAACTAGCCGGGCGAGGTGGCGGGCGCCTGTAGCCCCAGCTACTCGGGAGGCTGAGGCATGAGAATGGCGTAAACCCGCGAGGCGGAGCTTGCAGTGAGCTGAGATCCGGCCACTGCACTCCAGCCCGGGTGACAGAGCGAGACTCCATCTCAAAAAAAAAAAAAAAAAAAAAAGAATATTTCAAAACTGTTCCATCTATAACATTTTTTAACCATGAAGAGACAGGAAGACTTTATTAAACTACAGTTTTAACTTTCTCTTTTTATTAAACCTTTTATATAATATTTTCATTTTGAAGGTTTTTTTTTAAAAAAAGTATGTTCATTTCAAGCCTGAAGGCAGAAAAAAGAAGTGCTTCTGTTTCTGTTTGCTTTATTTTATTCAAGTCCACAGACATACTTAGAATGCATTTTTAAAATAGAGTTCTCTAACATGGGCATCCAGGTTGCCTTCTAAGAGATTTAATGTATATGTTTGTAGACGTCCACAAGTTTCCTATAAATGTACTATTGGAACAGTACTCAGAGAAATGGATAATTAATAACAAAATACAATTCAGTATTTATGTTCTAGTTTTACTGTTAGCTAATATTTATTAAACACTTACTAAATGTCAGGCTCTATACTAAGCTCTTCACAAGCAACATCTTAAATAATAATTATAAAACTGAGTATCAAAGATGCTAAGAAACTTCCCCAAAGTCACACAGCTACTAACTGGAAAAGCTGAGATTCAAACCTACATCTGAATTCACAATCTAGTCATTTTTTTTTTTTTTTTTAAATTGAAACAGGGTCTCACTCTGTCACCCAGGCTAGAGTGCAGTGGCCTGGTCATGGCTAACTGCAGCCTCAACCTCCTCAGGCTCAGGTGATCCTCCCACCTCAGCCTCCCAAGTAGCTGGGACTACAGGCACACACCACCACACCCAGTCAATTCTTGTATTCTTCTGTAGAGATGGGGTTTTGCCATGTTGCCCAGGCTGGTCTCAAACTCCTGGAATGAAGTGATCCTATTGCCTCGGCCTCCCAAAGTGCTGAGATTACATGATTGAGCCACCATGCCTGGCCCTAGAATATACATTCTTACTCACTACTTGGTCTCAAAACTAAAAAAGTCAGGAAATTAATCTCATTTCATAAAAATAAAAAAACTCATCAACCTAAAGATTAGGAATAAAAAAAATGCATAATGGTGAACTTCTGTGTTTTTCTTCATTTTTTACTTAATTTAGCTACACTGGCTTTTCTTATTATACATCTTTGGTTCATAACACCTGACAAAGAAATTAGAGGTAAAGGAATAGAAAATATACAAATTATAAACTAGTATTTTCAATCTCGATAATAAATGAGAGTAAAACTGAACCATTTAATCCATCCGAAAATTATACAAAATACCTACAGTAAATAATACCAAAGGAAGAAAAGATAATTATTGAATGTATAAAAACAAAACTTCCAAATAAAAACGGATACGCATGAATTGGAAGAAAGGAAATGCAACTTCAATACTGGAGAGCTGAATCGCTACCCATATTCCAGGAAAAAATTACAAGAAAGTAACACAAGAAGGAACACAGGGCTGGATGCAGCAGCTCATGCCTGCAATCCCAGCACGTTGGGTGGCTGAGGCCAGGGGATCACTTGAGCCCAGGAGTTTAAGAACACCCTGGACAACATGGTGAAACCCCACCTCTACAAAAAATATAAAAATAAGCCTGATGTGGTGGTGCATGCCTGCAATCCCAGCTACTCGGGAGGCTCATGCAGAAGGATCACTTGAGCCCAGGAGGTGAAGGCTGCAGTGAGCCGAGATGGTGCAACTGCACTCCAGCCTGGGTGACAGAGTGAGACCCTATTTCAAAATAAAAAACAAGAAGGAACAAAGAAAGCACATTTAAAATTAGTATATTACCTCTAACCCATTATTCACAGACTACGTAAAAGAAACATGAATTGGAAAATGTGAAATCTAATGTTATGTAATTACTAGCAATTTTATTGTGGTGGAACCAGGTTTAGAAATAGTTAATATTTTACTTAATTAAATGTGCTTTGGAAAGAACTTGAAGTAATGTTTTTGCAATTGTAAACATACCTTAAGCATCTCCATTTCCAAATCTTCATCACTCTCAATTACATAAGATGTATCGTTTTCATTATTAGTGGGAGATAAATGCTTTTAAAAAAAAGTATTAAGCATTAATTTCCAATATAATTGACTTCATATCCTCTTTCTGCAGAATAAAGCTCCTATGTACTAGATATCTTTAGACAACTTCCTCTTCCCTAATGAATATATAACATATATTTACATGTTTATATGATAGATAAAAAAGGAAGAGAGAGAAGAATGAGCAGAGAAAGAACCAAAGAGAAAGAAAGTAATAGTTAGGAATACAAAGTTAGATAAAGAGACAAAATAAAATCTCTGCTCTAAACAAGAATACAAAATGACAAGTTTAACTCAGGTCAAACAATGTCAAACTGTGTCTCCCAAACTTTTTGAGTATAAGAACTCTTCACAACGTTGAAAAATGACGTATGAAGAACAATAGTTATTCTTTGACATCCACTGATTTAAAAAAGATTGCAAAAAACTACTATGATTGTAATATCTTTAAATAAATCAGTATTTTACAAATAGCATTCTCTATATCATTGAAAAGTAGTGTCAGAGATGTTATTTATTCAGTCTATTGCCAATGTTTGGGTATGAGGAAACTCTTCAATAATTTGGCAATCTCCAGGAACTAAGTGTCCAACAAGATGGGATCCCCCACAAAAATCCATAGAAAGAAAACTCTCAAAAAATGCCAAAAATTTAAACAGGAAGTAGGAAAAGGAAGTACAGCCTTAATTAACCTGCAAAATTTAAGCAATTAAAAAAACTGAAAATAAACTTTTTACTAGGAAGAAAAGTTTTTTTTTAAAAAAAGCAGTTATTTTACTTCTTATTTAATAAAGAAAACAATACTAATAATTAGTACCCAATAAAAAATGGTAATAATTGGTGTAAAAGATGTCAGTCAAATCATGAAATCCAAGGCCAGGTGTGGTGGCTCACACCTATAATCCCAGCACTTGGGGAGGCCAAGGCGGGTGGATCACTTGAGGTCACGAGTTCGAGACCAGCATCGATAACATGTTGAAACCCTGTCTCTACTAAAAATATAAAAATTATCCAGGCATGATGGTGCACGCCCGTAATCCCAACTACTCAGGAGGCTTATGCAGGAGGATCACTTGAGCCCAGGAGGTGAAGGTTGCAGTGAGCCAAGATGGCACAACTGCACTCTAGCCTGGGTGACAGAGTGAGACCCTATTTCAAAATAAAATACAAGAAGGAACAAGAAAAGCACATTTAAAATTAGTATATTACCTCTAACCCATTATTCATAGACTACGTAAAGGAAACATGAATTGGAAAATGTGAAATCTGGAAAGAACTTGAAGTAATGTTTTTGTAATTGTAAACATACCTTAAGCATCTCCATTTCTAAATCTTCATCACTCTCAATTACATAGGATGTATCGTTTTCATTATTAGCAGGAGATAAATGCTTTAAAAAAAAGTATTAAGCATTAATTTCCAATATAATTGACTTCATATCCTCTTTCTGCAGAATAAAGCGCCTATGTACTAGACATCTTTAGACAACTTCCTCTTCCCTAATGGATATATAATATATATTTACATGTTCATATGATAGATAAAAAAGGGATAGAAGAATGAACAAAGAAACAGACAACCAAAGAGAAAGAAAGAAATATAGTTAGGAATGCAAAGTTAGATAAAGAGACAAAATAAAATCCCTGCTCTAAACAAGAATACAAAATGACAAGTTCAACTCAGGTTAAACAATGTCAAACTGTGTTTCCCAAACTTTTTGAGTGTAAGAACTCTTCACAATGTTGAAAAATGCCGTACAAAGAACAATAGTTGTTCTTTGACATCCACTGATTTAAAAAAGATTGCAAAAAACTACTATGATTGTAATATCTTTAAATAAATCAGTATCTTACAAATAGCATTCTCTATGTCCTTGAAAAATAGTGTCAGAGATGTTATTTATTCAGTCTATTGCCAATGTTTGGGTATGAGGAAACTTTTCAATAATTTGGCAATCTCCAGGAACTAAGCGTCCAACAAGATGGGATTCCCCCACAAAAATTCATAGAAAGAAAACCCTCAAAAAATGCCAAGTATTTAAACAGGAAGTAGGAAAAAGAAGTACAGCCTTCATTAACGTGCAAAATTTAAGCAATAAAAAAAATTGAAAATAAGCTTTTTACTAGGAAAAAAAAGTTCTATTTTTTTAAAAGTTCTTTTACTTCTTATTTAATGAATAAAGAAAACAATACTAATAATTGGTACCCAATAAAAAATGGCAATAATTGGTGTAAAAGATGTCAGTCAAATCACGAAATCCAAGGCCAGGTGCAGTGACTCACACCTGTAATCCCAGCACTTTGGGAGGCCAAGGCAGGCAGATCACTTGAGGTCAGGAGTTCGAGATCAGCATGGCCAACATGGTGAAACCCTGTCTCTACTAAAAATACAAAAATTAGCCAGGTGTGTGGCGGGTACCTGTAATCCCAGCTACTTGGGAGGCTGAGGTAGGAGAATCACTTGAATCAGGTAGGCGGAGGTTTCAGTGGGCTGAGATTGTGCCATCGCACTCCAGCTTGGGCAACAGAGCTAGATTCCATCTCAAAAAAAAAAAAAAAAATCATGAAATCCTGGTAATTCTATAATACTATATGAAACATATCACTTAAAGTGTATACCTAATAAAATTTCCTAGAAAAATCAAAGGGAAATGCCAATGTTAGCAAAAACTGATATTTCCCAGAAGGGGAATATCCTTTATGAATGGTTGGTATGAGCATATTTTGAGAATTGTTTTAAAATGAAATGCATGTATATACTGATAGAAGTGATTACTAATAGTTACCAAAATATAGATAATTGCTCAAATACTAAAATTATTATTGCCATTAGAAAAATGATGGTGAAATAACTCTAATTAAATGGTCAAATCTAACCTTTTTTTTTCTGAGACGGAGTCTTGCTCTTTCGCCCAGGCTGGGGTGCAGTGGTGCGATCTCAGATCACTGCAAGCTCTGCCTCTTGGGTTCACACCATTCTCCTCCCTCAGCCTCTCGAGTAGCTGGGGCTACAGGTGCCCACCACCACGCCCGGCTAATTTTTTTGGATTTTTAGTAGACAGGGTTTCACCGTGTGAGCCAGGATGGTCTCTAGCTCCTGACCTTGTGATCCGCCCACCTTGGCCTCCCAAAGTGCTGGGATTACAGGCGTGAGCCACTGCGCCTGGCCTCAAATCTAATTTTTAAAAAACTGATTTATCGTGAAATAAAATTTAAAATTTCAGAGAATACAGGCAACTTAAGTAATTCTGTAAACTAATGAAAAACAAATAAGAAATTAATTTAATGAAGAAGGAAAAAAAAAATCTGACTCTGAGATGACAGTAAAACTATAGTGTCAAGCAAAAGCATCAGGAGTTTATTAGAAACCCTCTTCATGAGCAAGTAAAGAAATTCTAGACCAGGCACAGTGACCCACACTTATAATCCCAACACTTTGGGAGGTCAAGGAAGGTGGATCACTTGAGTCCAGGAGTTGGAGACCAGTCTGGGCAACAGAGTGAAACTCCATCTCTACAAAAAATTACAAAAATCAGCTGAG
This sequence comes from Piliocolobus tephrosceles, assembly GCF_002776525.5. Lineage (NCBI taxonomy): Eukaryota > Metazoa > Chordata > Mammalia > Primates > Cercopithecidae > Piliocolobus > Piliocolobus tephrosceles. The sequence continues at coordinate 29,316,615 of NC_045440.1, read as the reverse complement.
TTTAGTGGCCCAGGTCTGTGTTCCCGGCTACTAGGGAGGCTGAGGTGAGAGGATCGCTTAAGCCCAGGAGTTAAAGGCTGCAGGGAGCCAAGATAGCACCACTGCACTCCAGCTGGGGTGACAGAGCAAGACCCTGTCTCAAAAAAAGAAAGAAAAAAGAAAAAAATTCTGTATAAAGAAATAAAATACACCCCCAAAAATCAAAGTCAGAAGAGTAAACACTAGTAGAAATGAAGAGAATCCACAAAAAGCAGAGATATTATGAAAAAAGCATATGAAATTATAAAATAGTGAACTACTACAAATGTCTGTTAACACTATAAAATCTTTCCACTACACAATGCTGCACATCATACTAAGTCAGGTTCAGCAAACTATGGCTCACAAGCCAAATGTGGCCCACTATCTGTTTTTGTAGATAAAGTTTCATTGAAACACAGACAGGCACAATTATTTACATTTGTCTGTGGCTGCTTTCACACTACAATAGCAGAACTGAGTAACTGCAATAGAGACTGAATGTCCCACAAAGCCTAAAATATTTACTATCTGCCCCTTTACAGGAATAAAGTCAGCCAGACCCTACTAATAACTAAAAATGCGCTTCCTCTTTATTTAGTACCTCAGTAGATTTATAAGCAATATCACTAAGATATTCTTTCTGAGCCTGCTGTTCCAAAATTTGGAGTTCATGTTCTGTAATATCTAATGACATCAAACAAGCTCTTTCCATATTCTCTTTCAATTTATTGTCTTCTACTCCGTCTTCAAATCCATCTTCTTTTCGTTCTACTTTATTTCCAAGTACATCTTCTCCAACATGTTTAGCTAAATGATCAAGTGTTGGGTCCCATGTTTTATCTTCAACATTAATAAAAATTTTATGTTCTCCAATTTGTTTCTGTTGTACTCCCCCAGTAGTTGAATCTTCAAAGGATAATAAGTTTAAATTATTGCTGGGCCTCAGTTCAGTCTCAATGTTAGTAGACCCAATTATCATCTTCCTCAGTGAGTATAGATTTTCTGAAATATCCTTTAGTAAGATAGAAACTCTAAAAAAAAATAGAAAGATTAATTGAACTTTAATTGCATTAACTATAAGGACAAATTGTGAAGCATTTTAATAAGTAAAAGCTTTCTAAGTTGACCTTCACTTAAAAGATCAATAGTATTAAGGCTGTTCTTCATTCCCTAATGCCCACATATAATTACAGCTTGCATGCTACTCTCTAGCATCGAGGCACTTCTGCACCAACAGTTGACTTGTATGTTTACTAAGAGTCAGTAGTGCCTGATCCCAAATTTGTTTATGCCAACTATAGGTTTTTTTGTTGATTAATTTGATTAATTCAATTAAACGTAAAGAAAGTTAATGATACATGATCACCAAAAAAAAAAAAACACCCTATTTCATCAAATTCTAAGTTGAATACATAGAAAGATTCCGTAAATTTCTTTTTTGTTAAAAAAAAAAAAAAAAAAAGGTGTTTGATAAACTGTGATAAAAGAACCCTAAAAGTCTCAAGGAAAATCATAATGCTTAGGACTCTACACTAAGATTACTTTAAGTGTCTTAATTTTTCACTCTGTCTTAAAGAATTGGAAATTGTAGATGGTACGTTATAGGTGTGGTTTAAACAAGAAACACCATGCAGAACTCCAAAGAGCTGGCCTGTATATAATGAAAAAGCCTTGACATATACAAAAAGATTGGGAACAAACAAACATTAACACTTTAAGTTAAAAGAAAATTTGGGGCGGCCGCAGTGGCTCATGCCTGTAATCCCAGCACTTTGGGAGGCTGAGGCGGGTGAATCACTTGAGGTCAGGAGTTCGAGACTAGTCTGGCCAACATGAGAAAACCCTGTCTCTACTAAAAAAACAAAAATTAGCCAGACGTGGTGGCACATGCCTGTAATCTCAACTACTCAGGAGGCTGAGGCAGGAGAACCACTTGAATCCCGCAGGCAGAGGTCCCAGTGAACTGAGATAGTGCCACTGCACTCCAGCCTGGGCAAAAAGAGCAATATTCCATCTCAAAAAAGAAAGAAAATTTTGATGATCCCGGTTTGCCTAATTTTTTCACTTCACTGATCAATTACTAGTCCCAACTGGAACAAGTAAGAGTGTTTGTGCTCTAATTTGAAAATGATGCTGTTTTGCATCTCCAAAAATCTCGAAACTCTACATTTTTGGAACAGAAAAAATCAATTTCCCATCAGTAGGCAAATATAACAAGTGAGAAAATATGGATAAGATGCATATAAATAAATATGAGCTGAATTTCTTAGCTCCTTAATTGCAGCTGCTAATGTATAACATTTTAACTAAGTAAGTTTAAATGACTATATTATAACCCAACCTAGTTAGTTGGAATGGAAAACCACTGCTGGAGTGTAAAATGAGGCACAACATCTTGTCTATTTGTTGTAGAGCTTATTAAAGTACTTCATAAAAGCAGAAATTAGTGGAAGTGAAGGGAATATGATAGGCAGGGACATGTTTTACTCTCTAATTAGTGATTTTGTTTAGGTCTTCTAATATTTATATATTTAATATCAATGCTTAATAAAATCTGACATGACTTTTAAAATTTTATACTAATGACTCAAGTAAAAACTTGATCATGGGAATGAACTATCAAAAGTACTAAGTGGTTTCATGAGTTATTTCCAGTTACTTCCATCACTGAAAACACCACTCCAAATTTGGGCTCAAGCTTAAGTAGACAAAGTCTACATTAACACAAACAAAATCAAGAGCAAAATTAAATTCAAAAACTAAAAACGTACTAATGTTATCTAATTTAAACAATCTAAAATTCTATAAATCTTATAAAGAACTTTTAGCCTTATATACAGCCACTCAAATGTTAAAATTATATGCAAATAGTTTAGTAGGAACAGGTATGTGATACAGTTTAATTGTTACATGGAGAGGAAATGGTGTCACATACAGAACAGCAACAGTGGCACAGATTGACTATCAAGAGTGTAAGGGCTCATTTATCAGGCCCTGACATCAGGGAATATAACATGCATTATGTAAGATAACTAATATTTACTCTAACAAATATGAAGGCTGTCCTGCCTTCTTCAGTAAGGCACAGTGTACTTTTCCTTCTTCTGCAGGATTGTTATTATGCATATTAGTAGCCTGCAGACAGCCTTAGCACCTAGGAGAATGTCAAGTACATGACAGCAATAGAAGAGATATATACTGAATTTAAATCAGTGACTAAGCAGTACTATACACTGCCAATACCTTCAGAGTCCACTGAAGCATAAAGCTGCTCCCTTCTGCAACAAACTTCAAATCATTCTATTTTAAGAGTTCTTAGTTCTAATTTTTATAGTTTTGTTCACTCTTTCACAGATTGTCAGTTGTCACTTCCACCTACTATCATGTGCGTATCATTAGTTATTTACACCATTTTCACTTTAACTCAGTACCCAAGCTTGTCAAACAAAACGTGGCCTCATGCACTCCACTGGAAATGCAGAAAGTAAGCTGGAATACATGCTTATAGCATTATTTTGACTGCTCAGAGGTCTTTTTCGTTCTCTCCTGGTTCTGAGGTGTCATCTAGATACATTAGATGTTACTGTAGACTTGTTACAAAGAACATGAAATAAGAGACTAGTTATTGTTTTCACACTAAAACTTCACAAGACCCAGTATTTCCCATTCCCAAGTTTTAAGAAAACCCATTTAGCATCAATATGTAAAAAATAATTATATAAATTGATAATTCTTGTCATACCCAACTAAATCAGAGTCAAGGGCTAAGGGGAAAAAAGCACTCAAGGCACATAACATTACTTTAAGAATATAATTTTCTGGGAGTCTACCTGCTGAAACTGCCTATTATAACCTAAAACCAGTTTTATCTAATAGATACTGAAACAACCTGCTGCAACTCTAAGACTAGTTTTACCCACCACAGTCACTAACCAATTCAGAGCTTCCAACTCACCAAAATTTACTAGTGCCAAAGAACTTTCTGGAAAAACAATATGTAACATTTTCCTTTTTATATAACCTCCAAACTTCTCTTTGTTGTTCAGAGATACCAAAGACCACCCAGTCCGTGTATATGCCCCAAATTTAATTCTTGCTTCCCAAATAAAACATTTTCAATTTAAAAATCTGTCTCTATATTTTACTTGACTTCAACAGATATTATGAAGCAAAGCATTAAGCATATGTGATTTACATCCACTAGATATTTTAATTGCTAGTACAAAAATCTGAAATGCATGTAAAAGTCATGTAAAAGGTGACTGCTCTAATTTCATGGAGGGAAAAATCTATAAATGAGTAAGAAATGGCTTTACTAGTATCCTTCCCCATTTGAAAGTTACATCTTTCAGGCCGGGTGTGGTGGCTCACGCCTATAATCCCAGCACTTTGGGAGGCTGAGGCGGGCAGATCATGAGGTGAGGAGATCGAGACCATCCTGGCTAGCATGGTGAAACCCCATCTCTACTAAAAATAAAAAAAAGTAGCCGGGCATGGTGGTGGGTGCCTGTAGTCCCAGCTACTCGGGAAGCTGAGACAGGAGAACGGTGTGAACCTGGGAGGCAGAGCTTACAGTGAGCCAAGATTGTGCCACTGCACTCCAGCCTGGGCAACAGAGCGAGACTCCGTCTCAAAAAAAAAAAGTTACATCTTTCAGAAATTCTCCAAGTTGCATTAAAAATTACCAAAACAGGGCCAGGCGCGGTGGCTCACACCTGTAATCCCAGCACTTTGGGAGGCTGAAGCAGGTGGATCGTGAGGTCAGGAAATCGAGACCATCCTGGCTAACACGGTGAAACTCTGTCTCTACTAAAAATAGAAAAAAATCAGCCAGGCATGGTGGCGGGTGCCTGTAGTCCCAGCTACTCAGGAGGCTGAGGCAGGAGAATGGCGTGAACCTGGGAGGCAGAGGTTGCAGTGAGCTGAGATTGCGCACCACTGCACTCCAGCCTGGGCGACAGAGCGAGACTTCATCTCAAAAAAAAAAAAAAAAGAAAGAAAGAAAAAGAAAAAAAAAATTACCAAAACAAATTCTAGGGGGACAAATTACTTTGACAAAAAAGCTAAATTTATATATCATGGTTTTAAATCTCAATCAAAATCTATCACAAATCTTATCCAGAAAAACATACATTAACTGCACTTTTTCAGAGTCAGAATTCTATTTCAAGTAAGAGCTTCACATTTCTACAAAGTATTTTTTGGCCCAAAATTACATTACCACATTCTAATTGTTCATTGTTCCAGAGCATTCCTGCTTTTAGAGATTTAATAAGGAAGTCATCCTGCAATTAAGGCCAGGACAAGGTCTGATTCCAAAAAGACACAGCACCTGTATTCCAAGATCTATTAATCTGTATAACATTTGATCGAACTGCTTTAAGTTACCTAGCACTTTAGCTATAAAAGAATCTCTAAAATTGCAATGTCTTTTGTTCTAATAATCTATTAATTAAGTAGAATTCTTAAGTAATAATCAGATAATAACAGAAAATGAGGCTACTAAGTATGAAGTTGCTTTTGGTCACTATAGATTTCAAGTGACCAAACCATAAATGTTATCAAATGAAAGATATTCATTAACAGAAAGAAAATGACAATTTTGAATCTTAAATATTTTCCTTAATGTATACTTATTTTGCTTTCACAAAAAATATAATTTCAAAATGTATAATATGAATACAATTTCTATTCCTTTGTTTCATAAAACATCCTACAAAGCAGACAGAAAAGGCTTAAACCTTTGGATTCACTATTTAACAACTGGAAACATATTTCTCAAATTTATGCATCAGTCTGTGTGTGGGTATTCAAGCAAATTTCTATGAGTCAACCTTAATGAATAGTATTCTTCACATACAGGAAAATGTAATAAAAAAATAAACAGAATTGATTTAAATTTTAAAAAAAACCGGCAATATTTAACCTCTGTGGGCTTTCCAATTTACTGAAAGCATCAGGAAGATGCTTAGCCAGATCCATCACTTCCTCAGAGATTGAAGTCAACTGTTTCTTCATGTCGCTAAGTAGGATTTCTTCCTCTATGTGGAAAAAAAAAAAAAAAATCAATATTAATTTTCAAACCACAAAGCAGAGATATTCATTTAGCCACTTCATTAAATAATATTAAGACTCAAATTTTCATTTGCTTTCTTTAAATGAATTCCAACAAAAAGACCTTCTTATTCAATCCCCAAATTGCCTCAGTTGCTTTCTCTCTCTTTCAAATTTTTACTGTTTCAATTTAAAGTAAATTCCAAATGATCTGCAGTCATATGTATTATAACCCAGCAGTTATTGGCCTAGGCAGAAGGAGAAGGTGGAAATGAGAATCTGAACCCGTCTGTACTATTGCAAAATCAGAAGCCAGTATAACACCATGTATGCTGCTGCTTAATAATACTGTTTAGTAAAAGCACAGCCTTCTCCAACAGTCATCCCTCATGCCTTTATTCCCAGTCATCACCAAAATAAAATGCAAGCCCTTCCTTTTTTTTTTTTGAGACAGAGTCTCACTCTGTCGTCCAGGCTGGAGTGCAGCGGCGCGATCTCGGCTCACTGCAACCTCCACCTCCCGGCTTCAAGTGATTCTCATTCCCTAGCCCCTGGAGTAGCTGGGACTACAGGCATGTGCCACCATGCCCAGCTAATTTTTTTTTTTTTTTTGTATTTCTAGTAGAGACAGTGTTTCGCCATGGTGGCCAGGCTGGTCTCCAACTTCTGGCCTCAAGTGATCTGCCCACCTTAGCCTTCCAAAGTGCTGGGATTACAGGCATGAGCTACCACCCGGCCAAAATAAAATGTAAGCCTTTCTAATCAGTGATCATCTTCCAAATTCTCAACTTCATCCTGCCTGGTACATCATTTGCCATCAACAGCACAAAGCCTGCCCTGCTTTACCAAACACTTCCCCTGCTTAGAATTTATTCATCATCATTTCTCTTGTCCTTCAAAAGCCCATCTCCTCTGAAGCCTATGAGATAGAGCTACATAACCTGCTCTTTGTGATTACTACAGTTATCTTGTCATCTCCAAACTGCATCCTTTCATCCCTTGGAGATCTTAACGCCTGATTCATTAACTGACTTTCCCTCCACTACTATTTCTGTGATAACTGCCAGTGACTTCAACATCCACAGGCCAGTTCGTTGACCCCTGCATTTCCGACAATCTTTTCTTCAACAGACCTTAGCCACTCAATTCCATAGTCATACCATTGACCTTATAATTGCCAATAAAATCACCACTTCCAGACTTCAACTGCAAGCCTTCCACCCTGAGAACACCAGCACACCTATCTTTCCTTCCAGCATGCTTTCCCCAACAATACTTTGACACTTGTAGAACCAAATGCATTGATCCTATCACCTTTTCCTTACCTATCACCCTCCCTACTCCCACTCCCCACTGAGTCTTCCATTTCTCTCTTACCCACAATACAGTAATCATTCCTTTGTATCTATAGACTCTCAACTCCTTTGCTCTTCCCTCCCTCCATGGTAATTACCTGGCAAAACCTCTACTCTTAATAAAACCCACTTTTTTTTTTTACCTACCTGATACCTACACTCAAGCAGTTGAATATAGTTGAAAATAAAGCAATCAATGATGACACAAGTTATTTTAAACTCAGGACACAGATTTCAAAAGCACCCTCAGCCCTGACTGTTAATTCTTCTGTTTCCGACTCTCAAAATGACTATTTCAAACATCTTCCTTTCTTTGTGAACCTCCAACACCTGTGAGAACAACTTCACCTCTTATTTCACTAAGAAAAAATGAAATAATGAGAGAATTACCTCATCTTCCCACTTTTCAATTTGCTATTCAGTCTTCAGATCTCTACTCCCATTTATAGCGAAATTCCTTGAAAGAGTTGTCTATACTCACTCTCTCAAATTTTCTGCTCCCATTTCCTCCCAAACCAACTCCAACTAAGTTTTCACCCAAATCAGTAGAGCAAAGCTGCTTTTGAAAAGGTTACTGATGGGCCGGGCGTCGTGGCTCACGCCTGTAATCCCAGCTCTTAGGAGGCCAAGGCAGGTGGATCACAAGGTCAAGAGATCTAGAGCATCCTGGCTAACATGGTGAAACCCCGTCTCTCCTAAAAATACAAAAAAATTAGCCAGGTATGGTGGCGGGCGCCTGTAGTCCCAGCTACTCGGGAGGCTGAGGCAGGAGAACGGCGTGAACCCAAGAGGCGGAGCTTGCAGCGAGCCGAGATTGCTCCACTGCACTCCAGCATGGGTGAATGAGCAAGACTCTGCCTCAAAAAAAAAAAAAAAAAAAGAAAAGAAAAGGTTATTGATGGCCTCCACACCATCGAACCTAACTTAATTCTAGACTCTCATCTTACTCAACTTCTCCAAATGATTTAAAGCAATTGACAACTTCTTCCTATTTAAAACATTTTCTTCAGGTGGCTTCAAAACTAAACACCTCCTGTACTTCCCTCCTTCATTAGTGGTCCTCCCAGTCCTCTTTGCTGCTCTCTCCTCATCTTCCCAACCTCTAAATGCTGGTGTGCCTTTGAGGTCAATATCACGTCTATTCTTTATTTCATTCACTCCCTATTTTATCTCATTCAGTCTCACTGCTTTAACTACCATCGGAACTGAATTACATCTCCAACCTCAACCTTGAACTTTGGGATCATATTTCCAACTAAGATATTCTCTTGGATACCAATAATCATCTAAAACTTAGGATATCCAACACTAAAATCTAAAGTTTTCTCACCCAAACCTGTTCTTCTCATAATCTGTCCACTATAACTGACCTTTCCATTCATCAGATGATCTGACCAAAATATCTTAACATTCTATCAATCTTCACACCTCACCCCTTACAGGGAATTCATCGGAAAATCCCTCACATATATCTTCCAAATATCTACAGAAGCTACCACTTCTCATCACCTCTATTGCTACCAGTCTAATCCAAACAATTATTGTCTATTGCCTGGGCTGTTACAATAGCCTCCAAACTCTCTGCCAAAATGCCCTGGGGCTAAACATTTTTCCTTTTACAACAACCAGAAAAATCTTTCTAAAATAAAATTTTAATTATATAATTATTCTGCTCCAAACCCTCTATGGGTTTCCCATCACCCATCATTGTATTTATTTTCATTCATAAGAAATGAAGTCAGATTCACAGCCTACAAGGCCCTACGTGATGTGGCCCAAGTTCCTTTTCTAGCCTCATTTCCTGCCACTCTTACCCTCACTCATTTCATTCAGTTATATGCACTGTTCCTCCAAACAAGCCAGCAATCACCCTAGGAGGTTCTGCACTTTCTTCCCTCTAATCCAGCTATGCTCTTCCTTCAGATAACCACGTGGCTCCCTCACTTCACCCAAAGGAAATGAAGGGGTGTGGTTCATTTGGCTTGTAAATTTTCCTGAGCAACTCTTAACAGTGCCTGACACATAAGCACCCAACAAATAAGTGTTATATGAATCAATAAACGTTCCCTTTCCAAACTAAGCTTCTAGAAGAACAGTTGTTTACACATGCCTTAGTTATTTCTAAAACAACTAAAACAAGCTTCTAAGAAAATGTTGTTTTCAAGCCAGACGCAGTGGCCTGAAACCCGAGGTATTCAGGAGGCTGAGGCAGGAGGATCGCTTGAGGCCATGAGTCTGAGCCAGGCTGGGCAACATAATGAGAACCTGTCTCTGTTTCCACATTCCTTAGATTTAACTTACTCCTCTATTCACGTTAATATGATTTCCTCCTACCTCATTCTCTTGCGATGGTTACAGGACCTTCATGTTACCAAAGCCTGTGGACTCTTCTCTGTTTGAATAGCATATGCTCCAAATGACCACTCCTCAAAACATTCCTTTGCTACCCAGTATAGCAAAGCTATTGTTTAAAAGATTACAAATGATCGGCGCATTGCCAAATCTAATGATGAATTCTAAGTCCTCAGTTTCTCAAACTCTCAGCAGAATTTAAAACAGTTGATAGCATCCTCCTACTTAAAACATGTTCTTCACTTGGCTTTCTGCACACCACACCTCCTAATTTCCTCGATGTCTATGGCAACTCCTTCGGTGTCCCCTCCTCCACACAAATGTTCAACACTAAGAGTTCCTCAGGATTCTCAGTCCAAACTCTCATAACTCAAACTGTCCTCTGCGCTACAGCCAACACAACTAATTCTTGCACCATCTCCACTTTGCTACCTTACAGGTCTCTCTCCCTTAATATACCTAAAATCAACTGTGTGACAATGCATCCCAAAATCTTGCTCTTCCTCAATACTTTTCATCCCCGTTGCTTATGCCAACAACACAGGAATGATCCTTGACATGTGTCTTTCATCATTACCTCAAATTCCGTTGGTTTATTAAACGTATTTTGAGGCGGGGCATAGTGGCTCAATGCTTGCTCTATTAAATGTATTTTGAGGTCAGGTGTGGTAGCTCACGCCTATAATTCCAGCACTTTGGGAGGCTGAGGCAGGCGGAGGACTTGAGACCAGGAGTTCAAGACCAGCCTGGCCAACATGGCGAAACCCCATCTCCACTAAACATATAAAAATTAGCTGGGTGTGGTAGCAGGTGCTTGTAATCCCAGTTACTCAGGAGGCTGAGACAGGAGAATCGCTTGAACCCAGGAGGTAGAAGATGCAGTAAGCCGAGATCGCATCCAGCCTGGGTGACAGAGCGAGACTCAAAAAAAGAAAAAAAAAAAATGAATTTTGAATCTGTTAACTTCTCTCCATTCTCAATACAATTAACCGATTCAAGTTGCCATTACCCCTCACTTGGATTATTGTCACAGCCTCCCAAAAGATATTCCTCCTGTGACTCCTGCCTTCCTCCTACCATTTGTTTTTTATTCTAGAGCCCAAGTTCTTGTTTTTTTTTAATGTAATTCATTGCTGTGTTTAAAACCCTCAGTCACTTTGATTGCTCTTGGGAGGAGATATAAACTCCTTACCATGGCCCATCTGCTTTCCTTTTTCTGCTTCGCCTTCATCCGCCCAGTCCTATTCAATGTTCACTAAACTGAACTACTTTCAATTACCTATAGACACCATAATTTCTCTTACCTCTGAAACTTGGCACCTGTAATTTCCTGTACCCATTCTTTCCCATACTCTTCAGCTCGGTAACTTTTTTTTTTTTCTTTTGAGACAGAGTCTCATTCGTCATGCAGGCTGGAGTGCAATGGTGCAATCTCGGCTCACTACAACCTCTGCCTCCCAGATTAAAGCGATTCTCCTGCCTCAACCTCCCAAGTAGCTGGGATTACAGGCGCCCATTACCACATCCAGCTGATTTTTTGTATTTTTAGTAGAGATGGTGTTTGACCATTTTGGTCAGGCTGGTCTCGAACTCCTGACCTCAGGTGATCTACCCACCTTGGCCTCCCGAAGTGCTAGGATTACAGGCATGAGCCACTGCGCCCGGCCTTAGCTAACTCTTGCTCAGGTTTCAGGTCTGGCTTTTACCTGCACTTTCTCCAGGAAATATTCTATAATATTTACCCCAATATGTGTCAGATGCCTCTTGGTGTGCTAACTACTGTACCTTGTTTTCCCATGACGTAAGACTCATCTCTCTGCAATTGCTTTTTTCACTCATCTATATCCCCAATAAAACTGTAGGCCCCTCAGGAAACAGACTATGCCTGGCTTGTTCACTAATGTATTCCCATATCGTAAAATGCTCAACAATATTTAATAAATGAGTAAATATATCTTTACTATATCATTTGGTGTTTATTAGCTACCATCTTGGGAATAAGTCAATGGGGAAACAATGTGTAAACATTCTTTTATGTTCTAATCTTTTTATCCTTTAACAAGAAGAAAAAAACAGTCTAATAATAAAAAGTGAAAGAGAAAAGTGGTCATTTGAAAATATCATCCATATGTACACGAAGAAAATTAGAGAATAGTGATGCTGATACTTCTGGCTGAATAACAGAAAGGAAGGGAGGGAGGAAGGCAGGCAAAAAGATGGTATTCTTGGTTATTAGGTTGGTGCAAAAGTAATTGTGGTTTTTGCCATTAAAAATTACCAAAACCACAATTGTTTTTGCACCAACCTAATACAACTCACTGGAATCTGAGTCAAGATGTCACAATATACTCACACATATAATGCAATAAAGGGAAAAAAAAGTGAAGGTCAAATAATGTAGCATTATAATGTAGCATTACAATGACAGGTACACAGATACCAGGACTTCCAGTACTGTGTTATTAATATGTATTACTTTAGTGAAAAATATAGTAAACATTCCTTGGAAGCATTTTCATCAAAATTGCACATGTAACAAAATTGTACATGTAACCTACATGCAATTCCACAAACCATAAAGCCAAAAATTCATAAATCTCCTCTGTCAAATTGTAGTTTTATTACGAGTTAAATAAGTTCTTACATACTGTTTCCCTAATCAGCTTAAAAAACCTATCACCTGCCTCAGTTAATTAACATGCAGTCATTCCTCTGTATCCTTGAGGGATTGGTTCCAGGAACCTCCCCACCACTGATATTAAATCCATAGATGATCAAGTCTCTTATATAAAATGCTGCAGTGTTTGCATATAACCTATACACATTGTCCTGTATACTTTAAATCATCTCCAGATTTCTTATAATACCTTATACAATGCCTACACATCACTTCATTCATATGGATTCAGTGTGGTACTCCATGCAGTAAATTCAACTTTTCCTTTTTTAAGCTGTGAATTTTTTTGTTTTTTGGCTGGAATGTTCTCAATCTGTGGTTGGCTGAACCCACAGATGCAGAACCCAGGGATATGGAGGCTGACTCTAAGTTACAGCCACAAGACCTCTGACTACAGAGAACCAGCAGGCATTCATCAGAAGTGGCTCTCCAGTGAGGGGAAGTAAGAATAAAGACTCTTCTACCTTAACATATAAAGGAGGACCTGCCACCCACAGAGGCTCTGAATCCCTTCTCAGTGACAATTATAAAGAATATCATATCATTTTATATGAGGCAGTCATGCCATATTTTTAAGAATATTTAGCAAAATGGTCTAATTTAATTAACATCTTAACAAACACAATCATTTACAATCTCCAAAAGGAAACTACAAGAATAGTGATAACTTTATACCAATACAGACGTTTTGAATAGTTTGTCCCTTTAAGTGTTCACAATTATTCTATAAAACAGACATTACGCTAGTATCCACATTCCACACTTGGAGAAACAGGTACATCCCAGGTCACACGGCTGGGATTCACATTGGTCTGTGCAACAAAAAGCCTGGGCTCACCCACTCCACTACATGGCTCCTTCTGCTCTCACTAGCCTATCAAGACCTCTAAAAACAGCACTGAGTTTGGATGACATGTCCATTATTTTTACAGAAAAATCACAGAAAAAAGTTAGAAACGTAAACCAGTATGTTAGAAAGCACTGTAAAATGCTGAACAATACTTAATAAATGAATAAATATATCTTTACCTACTTTCTCATTTAGTGTTTATTAGCTACATCTTGGGGATAAGCCATCTCATATGTTTTAAAGTATTATATAGAAAGTATTTCAAATACTTATAGCAAGGACGTATCATCTCCAGACTGGGAGAAAGCTGGTTGTGTCACTGCTATTATGAAAGCCACAAAGCCCCAAATCTAGAAGCCAAATACATAGCAATGCTACAAAGTAAAAGAAGTAAGGGCTGCTTTGCCACAAGTAACAAAGATGAAACACTAACCTTGGGCCCTGATGGATCCCACCCTAATGTCAGGAATGCTCAGACATTCAAGAAGTTATAGCACTAAATGTTTTGCAAATATGTGAATATTGCCTTTTTGGAGATAAACCTCACAAAAGAGTGAATTCACATTTTATTTATGGATCTTAACATACCTTTATTTATAGCAAACCTTTGCACAGCATCATCCAAAATTTCTAAATTTCGGTAAATAATAAAACCAGCCTATAAAAAAACAGAAAAATTTAAAAAGTATCCTAAAGATCACCGAAATAAAACAGTAAGTCCCATCTTCAGAAAAATCGAAGAGAATGATTCGCAAAGCACCCAAACATGGAATTCGACCTATTATGTGACACAAATATCAATATGTCCTCATTTAATAATCATACCAATTGTGAAAATTGAGAAAGTAAGCTGCCTAAGCCTTAAAAATTTGTTTTCACTTTTTTCACACTCAATATTACACACAATATCCAAATAAAATAACCTATAACGGAATCTAACAAAATGCAATCCAGTGAGAGAAATCCTACTTAAATCAGCTGAGAATGTTAGTCAGTATATGAAGAGTCCTCCTTCTAAGTCCTGTTAACAAGAACAATCAAGTCACATTGATTTTTCATGAATAAAAATGCTACAGAACTTGTGCTAGCTCTCAACAAGTTTGGGGATATCTTTTAAAGGAAAATTATCATCCAATGTTCCTAACAAAAGTGAATTGTTGCTGGTTACAATTCAAAGGAGTTTCCATTCCTTTGACAGATGCAAAGGAGAAACCATAAAATATTCATCTACAAATGACAGCATGAATTAGGAAAAAACAAATTCACTGTGGAATAAAATACATTTCTTAAAAAATACACAATATTGCTAGATATAAAGATAAGCCCAGATTTTACTACATACAAACATGCAAATATAAAAATATATCTAATGGCAGCAACAAGCTAAATTTGGAGGCAATTTTTCTAAAATTTCACCACATTTTATGTATAAATATAGGAAATAAGGCCAGTTTCAAAATAGAAACTGTACTATAATTATTTTCATTCTGAATTGTTTATATATCAAATCCATCATCAGTATTTTTTGTGCTTGCTCAGCCTGGGTTTCTTAGCCTTTCATGTTTTCAGCAAGTTCACATTTTTTTACATACAAATTAGACATTAATTTGGCTTCATGACAATGAAAATAACTAGCATTGAACAATCTGTTGATTGGTACTTGCTAACTAATATCGAGAATGAACAGTTTCACTAAATGTCTTCCTAAGCATTTTTCAATGCCAAATTGATATAAAATATTATGGTAGAGTTTCTGCCACTACTACAATAAAATTTTTCTAAAGTCATTTATAATAATGTTTTTAAAACACATCACAATTTCTAAAGATCTTTAAGCACGTACATAAGCATCAGTGGCTGCATACAGTTTCTGGTCCTCAGTGAGAGGAAATTTACTCCAATTGCTACAGCGGATAGACTTGTCTTTCAGAAGCTGTTTACCTAAGAGGTGTTTAACCAGACCACTGAGGCTCCAGGTCTCTGTACATTTCAACTAGAAATGATGAAAAAGCAACACAGTAAAAATCAGTTCCTGTTTTCAGGTATTAACAAAAGACATCAAATGAACATACCACAAATAAAATTAGAAAATGTTATACCAAAATACAACCCACAGATAGCCTTCAACCAATTCCCTGTCACTAAAAGCCTCATATGCAGTCCACATTGTAAGAATTTAATTCTAGAATTTCCCTAATGTAGGTATTAAAATTCTTAGACTTTAAAAGTACTGTTCATGAAAAAAAAGCTGGTTAGTAGTCTTTCTACCTCCCAGCCAAATGAATAGTTGGCTAAATATGAGAATTTAATTTAATGACTTCATTAATAAAATATGTGAAATATAGGTGATGGAACTGATAGCCAAACTTCAACTAAGAGCACTGTATCACAAGTGCTCCATTATGCTCTCCCTTAAATGAAAAAAAAAATTTTTTTAAGTTACTGGTATAAATGTATTAAAAATATACACCTAAAACACAATTTTACATTTGCAAATATATGAATGTGAAAGAGTACCAAGAACTGGGAGGAAGGGAAGGAGAAGGCTTGCTTAAATAAACTGTATGAAATCTCAGCACTTTGGGAGGCCAAGGCAGGTGGATCACATGGTCAGGAGATCAAGACCATCCTGGCTAACATGGTGAAACCCTGCCTCTACTAAAAAAAATACAA
Organism: Piliocolobus tephrosceles; assembly: GCF_002776525.5. Classification (NCBI taxonomy): domain Eukaryota; kingdom Metazoa; phylum Chordata; class Mammalia; order Primates; family Cercopithecidae; genus Piliocolobus; species Piliocolobus tephrosceles. Next base: position 29,300,633 of record NC_045440.1, on the reverse strand, counting down.
AAAAATTAGCTGGGTGTGGTGGCACACCTGTAGTCCCAGCTACTTGTGGGGCTGAGGCAGGAGAATCACTTGAACCCAGGAGGCAAAGGTTTCAGTGAGCCAAGATTGCACCACTGCACTCCAGCCCGGGCGACAGAGCAAGACTGTGTCTCAAAAAAAAAAAAAAGAAAGAAAGAAAGAAAGAAACTGTATGCCGGCCAGGTGTCATGGCTCATGCCTGTAATCTCAGCACTTTGGGAGGCCAAGGCAGGCAGATGACCTGAGGTCAGGAGTTCAAGATCAGCCTGAACAACATGGAGAAATCCCATCTCTACTAAAAACACAAAATTAGCCGGGCATGGTGGCGCATGCCTGTAACCCCAGCTACTCAAGAGGCTGAAGCAGGAGAATCACTTAAACCCGGGAGGTGGAGGCTGCAGTGAGCCGAGATCACACCATTGCACTCCAGCCTGGGCAACAAGAGCGAAACTCCATCTCAGGAAAAAAAAAAAAAAAAAAAAAAAAAAAGAAACTGTATGCCAAGACAGTGGATTAGAACTAAAGGTTTTCCATTGTGGAAGGCTGTGTAGCAATTCCTCAAAGACCTAAAGAAAGAAACACCATTTACCCCAGCAATCCCACTATTGGGTATATACTGAAAGGAATGTAAATCATTCTGTTATAAAGACATATGCAAGCATATGTTCACTGCAGCACTATTTACAATAGCAAAGACATGGAATCAGCCTAGATGCCCATCAATAATAGACTACATTAAAAAAAAAAAAAATTGTGGTACATATGCACCATGGAATAGTATGGAATAGTATGCAGCCATTAAAAAAAAAAAAAACAAGATCATGTTCTTTGCAGGGACATGGATGGCATTAGAGGCCATTATCCTTAGCAAACTTATGCAGGAACGGAAAAGCAAATAGCGTATGTTCTCACTTATAAGTGGGATTTAAATGATAAGAACACATGGACACATAGAGGGGAACAACACACACTGTGGGAGGTGGAGGGTGGGAGAAGGGAGGAAGAGAATCAGGAAAAATAACTAATGGGTACTAGGTTTAATACCTGGGTGATAACCTGTACAATAAACCCCCATGACACAAGTTTACCTATGTAACAAACATGCACATGTACCCCGATCGTGAAACAAAAATTAAAAAAAAAAAAAAACTAAAGGTTTTCATTATAGAACATTCACTTGGAACTTTTTTATTGCTAAAAAAAATTATATAACTTAAACTATTTTTTCAAAAACTCTAACATTCAGACAGAAAGTACATTCTGTGCAACAAAATTATCTTCATTATGAAAATTGTATATATATTGATTTTACCTTTTTATTGGCAACATCTGTCAACTCCACAAAATTCTTCAATTTGATATCAAAGTCACGTAGAAGTTTCCACTGATCTCCTTCAATTCCTACACCTGCCTTTTTAATTGCTTTATTTTCAAGCAACATTTTTAATCCCTGGGGAAAAACTGTAACATTTTCTTGTTATTTCTGTAAGTTCTGTCAAGTATGATGGATTTATGTCCTACTTCTTATACATACCAGGTTTATGTTTAGATATGTATTTAACAGTAATCTTAAATTCAGAAACACATTCACCTTGAGTATGTCTTAACTAAAGCAAATGGTCCTGATTGATAAATGACAAGAAAAAATAATCAGTTTCAATGCCACTCCTGCTAGCAATAGCAGTATATATCCTGGTCAGTTAGCCCCTTAAAATTTCAGTTTTCTCTTCTCTAAAACAGAAAAAATGTCAATGCCTCACAGGTATGTTGTGAAAATTAAATAAAACAAGGAATGTGAGTGAATCAGGTAGAACATAAATACTTAAATAAATTTAAGATAATGAGAGAATGGCCAGCTAATAAAAGAACTTAATTTTATAGGGATAAAGTTGACATATAACAATTATCAGCCATAAAAAAATGAAATGAAGAGACACCAACCTGACATGGAAGAAATGTGGAACAAGTAACATTTGCTCTCAGAAACACACAACTGAATTAGCGCAACTTTGCCAAGTTTCCCTTTATTGTATAATGGTGGCCACTCCATGTCAAATCCCACGACATCCCCATCTGATAGACTCATGCTAAGGGGGGAAAAATCATGTAAATTAATTATGTTAAAAATTTAAACTTCTGTATAATGAAAGACATAATTCAAAAATTAAAAGGCAATCACAGACAAGTTATCTGCAGTACATACAACTGATAATGAACAGCCAGAAAATATGTAAAATTGCTTGAAAAAAAGGTAAGAAAAGACAAATTATTCAGCAGAAAAATAGAGAAAAATATGAACAGGTAATTCCCAAAAGAAAATCCAAATGACCTATAAATCCAAAAGATATGGCCAGGTACGGTGGTTCACCCCTGTAATCCCAGCACTTTGGGAGGTCAAGGCAGGAGGACTGCTTGAGACTAGGAGTTTAAGACCAACCTGTGCAACACAGCATGTCTCTACCAAAAAAAAAAAAAATTAAAAATTAACTGGGTGTGGTGACACACACCTGTAGTCCCAGCTACTCAGGAAGCTGAGGCAGGAGGATCACTTGAGTCCAGGAGTTCAAGGTTAGCGTGAGCTATGATCACATCACTGCACTTCAGCCTGGGTAAAAGTGCAAGACCCTGTCTCCAAGAAAAACAAAAATAAAAAATAAATTTTAAAAATCCAAAACAAAATGTGAAGACACTGCTTCTCACTAGAAGTCAAAGAAATGCAAATTAAGTCTACATGATTTCACATCTATCTGACTGGTAAAAATTAAAGTTTCAGAATACCAAGTGTTAAGAGGACAACTATCAGTGGGGAATGTATAAATTGGTAAAATCCTTTTGGAAGAAAACTTTGACAATGACAATATCTAGTTGAAGGTGCATAAACACTATGACCCATCAAGTTTTGTCACAAATAAATGAAACCCTCAGAAACAAAGAGACATGTTTAAGAACGTGCATTGCAACACTGTTTCTACTGGCAAAACTTAGAAACAAACTACATTTCCATTAACAAGAGAATGGACTGAACCAGCTGTTGCATAAGGAAACACTGTAAGATACAACAGTTAAAATGTATATGCAGATCAACAAGAAAAATTCTCAAAAACATGTGTTGAGTAAAAAAGACAAGTTACAGAGTACACATAGTTTGTTAGTCTTTTTTGAAGTTTTTAAATGGGCAAAATAACATTATTTTCAGATATAAAATTATTAAGTACTATCATAAAAAACATGTGAGCAGCCAGTGGCTCATGCCTGTAATCCCAGTGCTTTGAGAGACCAAGGCAGGAGGATCACTTGAAGCCAGGAGTTCAAAACTAGCCTAGGCAACATAGTGAGACCCTGTCTTTAAAAAATATAAATAAATAAATTAGCCAGGCATGGCAGCACATACCAGTAGTTCTAGCTACTTGAGGGGCTGAGGCGAAAGGATCACATGAGCCCACAAGGTTGAGGCTGCATTGAGTATGATCTCACCACCGCACTTCAGCCTGGATAATAGAGCAAGACCCTGTTTTTATTAAAAAGGAAAAAAAAAAATGCATGAAACTCATAGAAGTTATCTCAGAGAGGCACAGGGGGAGAATCAGAAAGAAAAAACATGGGGCTTCAGCTATATTTTAATGTTTCATTTCTTGATAAAGAACTGAAGAAAACAGGCCAGGTGCAGTGGCTCACACCTGTAATCCCAACACTTTGGGGGGCCAAGGCAGGCAGATTGCTTCAGTCCAGGAATTCAAGACCAGCCTGGGCAACATGGCAAAAAACCCATCTCTATAAAAAAATACATATAAAAATTATCCGGGCCTGGTGATGCATGCCTGTAGTCCCAGCTACTCAGGAGGCTGAGGTGGGAGGATTACTTGAGCCCAAGAGGCGGAGGTTGCAGTGAACCAAGATCACACCACTGTCACTCCAGCACAAGCAACAGAGTAAGACCCTATTAAAAAAAAAAAAATTGAAGAAAATTAAGATTTGATAAACAAAGTGGGAGGAATATGCATATTTATTATATTGCTATCTATTGTTGTTGATACTTGCTTATTTAATAGTTGTTAAAAATTGAAAATATATTTAAAAAATAAAAGAAACTCAACTTCTGCTTCAGACCAACATTATAACGAGGCTAGACTCACCCTCCCACCAAAAACAAATCTAAACTTGGACAAAACATATAAAACAACTGTTTTGCATACTAGACAACAGGCAGTACAGGACTTCCAAGGGAAGGGAAATGAAGGGTGAACCTTACAGTTGCCCCACATTCTTCCTGGGACCCACTGCAGACAACAGAACAGGGAAAAGAATCACAAGAAGAGCACTGAGTTGGGGAGACAGAGTTCAGAGCCCTGGAAGCTGAAAGACCTGGAATTCCCGGGGTAGAGCTGGAGAGGAGGAAGCTAGGCAGGAAGAGTGCTCCAGAAATCTTCCTAAGGGACTCCTTTGGTCTTTGCAGAATACGAAGACAAGCATGCACAGACCATAACTCTATGGGGCCGGGCAAACAACCATAAGCTGAATGATTCTCAGGACGGACTTACACAAAGGTAAGAGGCATTAAAGCTCTGAAAAGTCAGAGAACAGATGGCTGACCAGAGGCAATCAACAAAGACTCCAGAAGGGTCACATCTTATTAGAAGGCTAAATTACCCTTAGACTAAAGGCAAATGTGGACCTTCCCTGATCAAGCTTGAAAACAAGCCTCAAAACATAAAGTTGATCTTCAAGTAACTTAGATGTCTGACAAAGTTCCTTTCGTTAAAGGAAAACAATAAAATCTAACATTCCGCAAAGTAAAATCACAATGCCTAATCTAAGAAAAAAAAATTAACAGCTGTAAGAATAAACAGGAAAATATAACTCAAAACCAGGAGAAAAATCATCCAACAGAAAGAAAAAAATCCTAGAATAATGGAATTAACAGACAAGTACATTAAAACAGCTATTAAAAATACGCTAAATATATTCAAGAATTTCAAAAGAAACACGAATAATGAGAGCTAAAATGGAAAAAAAAAAAAAAAAAAAGAACCAAATGGAACTTCTAGAGATAAACAAAATAATGTAGTGCCTAAAAAAGAAATTCACAGGATGGTATAAACAGACCAGACACTACAGAAGAAAAAAATATAAGTGAACTTGAAGACATAGGAAACAAAACTATTGAAGCTATTCAAAATGAAGCACAGAAAGAAGAAAAGGAAGAAAGAAAAAAAGACTAAAAGGAAACAGCCTCAGTGGGCTGCGACACAGTATCAAGCAATCAAACTTGTGTGTACTAAAAGTCCCAGAAAGTGAAAAGAATAACAGGATAGGAGGAAAAAAGATCTGAAGACATTTTTCAAATTTGATTAAAGGTATAAGTCCACGGATCAAAAAAATTCAATGAACTCCAAGCCAAATAAACATCAACCACATTACACAAGGGCACATCATAATCAAATTGTTGGAAATCTGTGGTAGCAAAAATTTAAGGTATCCAGAGGAAGGGAAAGCAAACACAAAAACTCTGCCTGCCTTTTATAAAATACATAGAAGTCATCAAAACTACAATTCTTCAAGTCACTTTTGCTAATTGCCTTCAGAAATGACATACTGTAGCAATGCTGAAGGTAAAATGGTAGAGTTAATATGTAATCATAAACAACAGATTTTACCTCCTCTGTGAAATTAATTCAGTATAATGAATCCCAAAGTGGCCAGATAACTATAGTAGAAGTAAAAACACTTGAATGTTATTTCTAGCTTATATCTACACCAGTAGACCATTAATAAATAGCTTAACTTACCTCTGCCTTTTGTTTGTTTGTTTGTCTGAGACAGGGTCTTGCCCTGTTGCCCAGGCTGGAGAGCAGTGGTGTGATCAAGGCTCACCGCTGCCTCAACCTCTTGGGCCCAAAACCTAGGCTCCTGAGTAGCTAGGGCCACAGACACCTGGATAATTTTTAAATTTTTTTTATAGAAATGGGGTTTTACTATGGCTGGTCTCCAACTCCTGGGCTCAAGCGATCCTCCTGCCTTGGCCTCCCAAAGTGTAGGGATTATAGGCATTAGCCACTGTGCCCAGCACCTCTGCTTTTTTTAACCCAATATGTAACAAATTTTTTTCCTTTTTTTAAAGAAAAAAAAAGACAGGTATAACAACTTCAAAAAAGATCTGAATGAATTCCTTATTACTTCTGTTTTATGCTTTGAGAGCCTTGGATTGCATTATTGCAGTCCTAATTTTACAAGGCAACCTCTAAAAATACTAACAGACATTTCTGTTTTTTGTTGGTTTGCAGGTTTGTTTCTTGTTGTTTTTTTTTTTTTTTGAGACGGAGTCTTGCTCTGTCGCCCAGGCTGGAGTGCAGCGGCACAATCTTGGCTCACTGCAACCTCCGCCTCCCAGGTTCAAGCAATTCTCCTGCTTCAGCCTCCTGAGTAGCTGAGACTACAGGCGTCCACCACCACACCTGGGTAATTTTTTGTATTTTTAGTAGAGACGGGGTTTCACCGTGTTAGCCGGGATGGTCTCGATCTCCTGATCTTGTGATCCACCCACCTCGGCCTCCCAAAGTGCTGGGATTACAGGCCTGAGCCACTGTACCTGGCCTCTAATGTTTAGTTAGAACATTTTTTAAGGATCATTTGTTAGAATTGTTGCTAATTAAACACAACAGAGCCAATCACAGCCACTATTCAATATTACTATGTTGATATTTTTAATGAAATATAAAGGCGCATTTAAAGGTTAAATAATTTTTGCATTTTTTCCCTAAATTGGTAAAATAAACACAATATATCTTAAGTATTAAAAGTTAAAAAAACTGTCATGCTCACTTCAGCAGTACATACACTAAAAAAGTTAAAAAAACTGTCTAAAGTAATAGAAAAGCATACGCATGAACAAACTGACAGATTACAAATTAATTCAGTGACTATTTTTTATTTGAAACGTAAAACTTGGTGAGAGTCTATACACAGAAATAATTATCTATTGAACACACCTCAATTGTAAAACTCAGTATATTCACAAATATTACATTATTACCATAATAGTACCTTCTAAGGGTCCAAATTCAAATGAAATCAGGAAATTCAAATCACTTACCAAATATCTTCTGACAGGAAAGAGCAATCACTAGCGTCATAACTATACACAATGGATCCAGTGAATTCTAAGAAGGGGAGGTCGTCTTCAAAAACACTCTTCCGAGCACATGCCTTGAGTTTAGTAAATTTCAAAACAGTCACAAAGTTCACATCAAATAACAAATATTCACTGAAATAACAAAGTTCACTGAAGCATTCAATTTATAGTTCTAAGTTTTATCAATTAATGTTTTATAAACTAATGAAGTCATAAAGAAAACTAAACAAAGAAAAAGCCATCCCATTGTAAAATTATTTCTCCTAACAAGTTTATCTTCAAAACTCTAATCCCATTTTCATAAAAGCATTTATTTTCCTGAGTTTTTTTTTCTGGTAATTATATTCGTATTGTAGCTATAAGAATAATGTTGCCTTAAAATGCTTAAGGCTGGCTGGCAAACAAAAAATTCAACAAAGGTAATGTTGTCTAAATTATCTGAACTAGAACAAACTGGTAAAGTCAACCATGCAAACTGAATATAAAAAGAGAAAATATACAGTAAGAATTCTCATTTTGTAAACCCAATTAAAGTTTATTCCAGTTTACCCTTTCAACAACTAGGTCCTGGTGCATTTAGACAACAGCAACTCTGACCTAAACAATGACTTGAAGTTTACAAGTAACAACTGACTCTTTGCACAGTCAAATACAAATTAAATTTCCCACCTGAAAGAATAGTCAATAAACAACATACCTTTCTTTCTTCTACAGCACATCTTTTATTCTGCACATTCATCCATTCAGGACATTTCCGCTGCTGTGAAGTTGTTTCCAATTTTTTTTCATTCATCTTTGAAATGTCCTATTTGCAGAGTCCAAAAAAACAATGTCTTCATGGGTAAATATAAAACAATATCTGAAAAAAACTGAGAGGTAGTACTGTCGATATGAATGAAAACCAAACATACATATTTAAAGTAAGTTATGACACCTAGGTCCAAGCATAAGTTATAAGAGCTAGAATTACAAAAGAAAACAGATACAATATGCTGCATCTAATAATTATACGTTTAGTATTTCTTCCTCTTAAAACCAATCAGCCATTTTAATTGACTTGTATAATTCTGACAGTTTCAAATTTTTTTAATTTTTTTTTAGACAGTTTCAAAATTCTATTATTCTATGACTTTGATTCTTAAGAATAACCTCACCTCACTATGAATGAAAATCCTTGAGTATATGAATTATTATGAATTCCTGACATTTTAAATTTTCTACATGATTATTCTGTCTTAAGATCTAAGTAAATTCAGCAAAACTATTAGATTTATTCACAAGTCTACTTAAAGATTTAATTTTGAAGACAGATAATAGCTCTTCTACATTAAGGATTTTTATTTTGCTCCCCGCCTAGTAAGTGAACAAATTTCCCTAAGAATGAGTTTTTTAGAGGCTTTTTTAAAAATCTGTTAATATCTTTGAGGGGAGCCCTCAATGTAAACCAAAATTCAAGTATAATTAAAGAAAATACAGTGAATAAAAATACAAAAAACTAGCCGGGCGAGGTGGTGGGCGCCTGTAGTCCCAGCTACTCGGGAGGCTGAGGCAGGAGAATGGCGTAAACCTGGGAGGCGGAGCTTGCAGTGAGCTGAGATCCGGCCACTGCACTCCAGCCTGGGGAACAGAGCGAGACTCCGTCTCAAAAAAAAAAAAAAAAAAAAAAAAAGAATCTTCCAAAGGTGATGTGTGCATTAAAAATAATAATAATAATAACATATTTGTTTTGTTAATAGTAAAATGGATCCGTACCCTGATATGACTCATACTAAATTGAAATAGCCTTAGCTCAAGGCTTGGTTCTTAGTAAATTCCTCAAACTTCAACCTTAGTTCCTATTACTTTAGCTTTCTAATAAGGAGGTAGCAGTTTTTTTGTTTTTTGTTTTTTGTGTTTGAGATAGAGTCTTACTGTGTTGCCCAGGCTGCAGTGCAGTGGCATGATCTCGGCTCTCTGCAAGCTCTGCCTCCGGGGTTTATGCCATTCTCCTGCCTCAGCCTCCTGAGTAGCTGGGACTACAGGCGCCCACCACCACGCCCAGCTAATTTTTTGTATTTTTTAGTAGAGAGAGGGTTTCACCGTGTTAGCCAGGATGGTCTCGATCTCCTGACCTCATGATCTGCCCACCTCAGCCTCCCAAAGTGCTAGGATTACAAGCGTGAGCCACCACGCCCAGCCAAGGAGGTAGCAGTTTTTAATGTAACACTGAAGAGTCTCATGATGAAACAGGATGTTAATGTTAACTACACTATTTATGATTTGAGGATAGTCTGTTGTATTTGATATTTAACAATATAAATTCTGACAAAATTAAACAATATGCAGCAACTATCCCAAGCATGAATCAGAAACTGAAAATACTGATAATTTATGGAACAAAAAAATTTTTAAATGACTTTATCAAACAAATTTTCCATTTAGAACAAACTCCATCACTATTGTGCATTGGGAAGGAAAGGGTTAACAGAGCAGGTTTGTAACTCATTCTTTAACCACTGGGGGAGAGAGAATGAAAGACCTCCACCAATGTTCCCAGTAAACATCCCAATGACATCAAACCAGAAGGCAGCTTACTAAGGGTCTTTATTAGTAGAAAAATACCAAACAGTCCATATCTAGAAAACGTTAGCAAGAAAGAGTTCAACTATCTAGATTTTTTGTTGTTAATGAGCCTGGAGATTTTTTATTGTTAATGAGCCTGGAATTATGGATTTATTAATGTATGCTTGAAAATGTGGGGTAGTCAAATAAAGCACACAATTAAAAATAATAATACAGGAGTCCCAATATCAAAACAACTTCTTTTGTGCAATGTTTTTGCACATATTGCTTAAAACTAGTGTGTTAATACAAAACTACAACACGTCCTAATGCAGAAGAAAGGTACATTTTTGTAATTTGTTTCTCACGGTTTGGGACTCAAAAAAAGAATGTTCTATCTGCAATTGGTGATTGCTTATATTCACTGAATCATGATCAAAGTTTGCCGATGGGTACAACTCAACTCTTGGGGTTGCCACATGCATCATATGTAGTGAAAAAATATGTCAAATATATATGCTTTATTAACTGTAAAGCATTTTATATATGTCACTGGTTATCAATAAGTGTATATTTTGTCACAAATTCAAAATCCTCGACAGGAGAAGTCAAAAGTTGATCCCAGATTATATATGTAAAATCAGTTCTTAATCTTAAAACATATATTTATAAAGCTGGAAAACAAGTTTCTGCTATATGTAGAGTAGGTCTCATTGGCAAAATGCCAGAAAACTGAAGTTTCCACAAGTAACACAAACTTTATAAAAACACCTGTAGACTTCTGAAATTTTGTAAGTAATTCATTTACACTGCCAAAACAGAAATAAACTTCAATAACTCTTTCCTTCTATCTATAACACTAAAATCATTTTAATTCGAAATATGTAATTTTTAGATGTAAATGCTCTTTTGCATGCAAAATTCTATCTAGATACTTCCAGGCAAAGAATTTGAATGTAAATTTGTTTACAAACCTAACATCTTTGTCAAATTTGCTTATATCTTGGGATAGATAAAAAGCACACCGAAAATTAATGTTGTGGAATAACTTGCAATAGGGAAATCCTTTACCATACATAAGGATTGTAATTCCTGACGAGGTAAAGGTTATTCCTGGTCAAATTCACAGTATAAAATAATTTTTTATTTACATACGTACTTGTTATGTCATTCAGCATGTATGACTTTGACATGTCTTTTTCTAAAATCACATGTTTTAGCTTCTACACAGCAAATCAGTGTGAACAGACAACCTACAGAATGGGAGAAAATTTTTGCAATCTATCCATCTGACAAAGGTCTAATATCCAGAATCTACAAGGAACTCAGACAAATTTACAAGAAAAAAAACAATCCTATTAAAAAGTGGGCAGAGGACGTGAACAGACACTTCTCAAAAACAGACATTTATGCAACCATGAAACATGAAAAAAAACTCAACATCACTGATCAGTAGAGAAATACAAATCTTTTTGGTATACAAATCAAAATCACAATGAGATACCCTTTCATGCCAGTCAGAATGGCGTATATTAAAAAGTCAAGAAACAACAGGTGCTGGCAAGGCTGTGGAGAAATAGGAATGCTTTTACACTGTTGGTGGGAATGTAAACTAGTTCAACCATTGTGGAAGACAGTGTAGTAATTCCTCAAAGACCTAGAACCAAAAATACCATTTGACCCTGCAATCCCATTACTGAGTATATACCCAAAGGAATATAAATCATCCTATTATAAAGATACAAGCATATGTATGTTCACTGCAGCACTATTCACAATAGCAAAGACATGGAAACAACCCCAATGCCCATCAATGACAGACTAGATAAAGAAAATATGGTACATATGCAATGGAATACTATGCAGCCATAAAAAGGAAGAAGATCATGTCCTTTGCAGGGACATGGATGGAACTGAAACCCATTATCCTCAGCAAACTAACAAAGGAATAGAAGACTAAATACCACATGTTCTTACTTGTAAGTGGGAGCTGAACAATGAGAATATATGGTTAACGACACACACTGGGTCCTGGAGGTGCGAGAGCATCAGGAAAAACAGCTAATGTATGTGGGGCTTAATACCTAGGTGATAGATTGATAGGTGGGGCAAACCACCATGGCACACATTTACCTATGTAACAAACCTGCACGTCCTGCACATGTATCCTGGAACTTAAAATAAAATTAATTTTTTAAAAAAACATGTATTTTATAATTTCATAATGCTTCATATTGTACCTTTAAAGGATTTTAAACCCCCCTTTAAAATAACGTATTATGATTTGCTTTGGTTTGGACTTTTCCTGAAATCTTGTCTATCTACCACTATCTACAATTTTTCAACCTTTATCATTATTTTAAAGGCTGTCTGGAATTTTTGTTGTTGTTGTTTTGTTGCTTAATTTTGGTTTTGCGCAGGCACAGTGGCTCATGCCTGAAATCCTAGTACTTTGGAAGGCTGAAGCAGGAGGACTGATTGAGGGCAGGAGTTCAAGACTAACTTGGTCAACATAGTGAGATCCCATCTCATATTAAAAAAAAAACATTGTTTTTTATTTTGAACGGCTTAATTGGAATATGTTTGTCTTTCAGTATGGAAATGAAAATTAATCTCATTCACAGGTGGTATAAAAAGTTGTTTTCCTTTTCACCTTACTTTCATTACTTTCTTCAGTTTCCTCTTTTTCTTTTTCCATTTTTTTCTGACTTGATGAAATTATCATCATTCCCCTTTTCCTCATTATTCATGTTAAAATGCACTGGGTTTATGCTACACTCTACTCCTGACCAAGACTTTTTAACAATATTTTCTTCGAATTCTACATAGCAACCACTACAAAGAAGCAAATGGCAAAAGAGAAGGCTTTGCTCTGATAGACTGAAAACTCCTTTTTCACCATTAACCAGTATTCCAACAACTTAGTCTCTTCAAATTGTATGTATTTCAAGGGTGCAAAAATTCTTTAAGTCTAATAGCTTCTCCTTTTCTTTAATTAGGAAATATGTTAATTTATTCAGATGATTTAAGTAAGCTTTGAGTAAACATGAACTTTTTTATATCAAGTATTTCAAAATAATACTAAGGCTTTGTCATAGACACACACTGACTTTCCTCTACTAGCACTATTAATTCTTCTTTAGGATTCAAATAACACCAATTAAACATCACTTATAAAACCATTTTAACTTCACTTTTCCAAAGCTGAATTTTTGCTCTGAATCCATAAATTCTGTCATATACCTTAACGTATTTTCCACACAATCATTGCATTTTTTTATAGAGTGAATTCAAGCACTCAAAATGTCAGTGAAGCATACCACTTTTTGAAGCCAATAACTACACTTCAACAATTCTGCAAAGTAAGAATCACTCACATGGAATAATTTAAATGTTTCCTTTTCGCTTATAAACCTTCCTTTGGAGCGTCCACATAATCAGTAATAAAATAGCTCATCGCATTTCTTCACCTAAAGGTGAAAAGAAGGTACTATAGGAGCTTGGATTTAGTTAGGCTCACCATTTGAATCTTTAATGTAATCATTTAATGTGAAATTCCAAACCACAGGCAAGTTTTAATTTACAACTGCTTCTGCATGAATAAGACAACCTGTTACTTGGAATAAAGTTTTAGATTGAACTTAATGGAAAGCTTTTATATCTTCCTGTCATTACCTGTCCCAAACTTCCACTCTGTTTCCATAGTATCTTGTATGTTTCAAAGTATTCATTTATCTCTTCAAATATTTCATCCCCAGTTGGTTTGGGAACTTCTCTTTGCCAAGCAAATAATGTCTTCCAGTTCTTCAGGGATTCTATACAGTCTTCAAACTGAGAATCATTACAAACGTTTATGAATTCATATCTGAAATGAATGCCTTTTTGATTAAATAATCTTCTGGATCAGTGTTGTGTTTATGTCATTCCACAAATCTTCAATGTATCTTCTAATAGAATAATTGAAAATGGCAGCTCTTCAATTTCCTTTGCCTCATTGGTCTCAAACATAGTGTTCCAAACAGGCAGGAAAAAAATAGCAGCCTAAGCAACCCAGCGAGGTACCTTGGATTCATTAATTGTGCAACCCTATAACTAGCTTCTTGAGCTCAATCTGATTATCATGTTTATCAACCTCATAATAATAAATTATGGCTAAATAATTAAGTATGGTACATCCATAAAACAACACTACACAATCATTAAAAATAACGTTCTTATAAATATTCAAGTGAAAAAAGCAAATTAAAAAATTAAGGAGCGGGAGCTCATGTGTGTAATCCCATACTTTGGGAGACCAAGACAGGCAGATGATTTGAAGGGTTTGAGATCAGCCTGGGCATATGGCAAAACCCCATCTCTACTAAAAACACAAAAATTAGGGGGACATGATGGTGCATGCCTGTAATCCCAGTTACTTGGGAGGCTGAGGCACAAGAATCACTTGAGCCCAGGAGGCAGAGGTTGCATTGAGCTGAAATCTTGCCACTGCACTCCACCCTGGGCAACAGAACAAGACTGTCTCAAAAAGAAAATTAGACTCTAATTGTATAAAGTAAATACACATGTATGTTTGTGTGTAAGTCTGGACCAATGTATACCAAAACATTAGTGGTTATCTCACAATTGCAAATGGTTTTTCATATTCTTCTTTATACTTTTCTATATATTCTAACTTTTCTCTAAGAACATGCGTTCCTTTTAACAATCAGGGGACAAAAGTATGTCAATAAAATGAAAAAGTAATTTTTTAATGAATAATCAAGGCTACATTTTTTCATGCTATAGAACAAGGGCCAGTAAATTTTTTCTCTAAAAGGCTATATGGTAAATATTCTAGGCTTTACGGGCCAGATGATCTTTGTTAAAACTACTGAAGTTTGTCACTATAGCACAGAAGTCATAAACAATACTTAAGCATATCAATGTTACAATGAAATTTTACCTACAGACACTGAAAGCTGGATTTATTTAAATTTCATAAAATATTATTCTTCTTTTGACTTTTCAACCACTGAAAAATGTAGAAACCATTTAGTACATAGTACAAAAACAAGCAGCAAGTCAAACATGACCCACTGGACACCTTACCAACTTCTACTACAGAACACAGATAAAATGCTCTAAAACTGACAGTTCAAGTATGGCGTTATTAACAACCCAATGTAGTGATTTTTAATCTCCATAATGCATTCTAAAATATCAATAAGATATGAAACTTCTCGGTGAAGGCTTTTTGATAAATTAGTTGCAAAATGGTCCTCATGACAGCTAAATGAGTGGACCTACTCCATAAGGTTGGTAATATTAGTCAATTAAATGCTAAGAGATTATCTGTCAAAACTGTGAACTGTGTTTTGGAAGAAATTCATCTTAAGTGATTCTATTTGACAGCATTTAGATATTGGGACAAGTTGTCTGCTGAAGTCATTTCTAATTCATGTCAATAGAAATCACGCCAGTAAGATTTTAGTTAGAACAAATTTAGAAAAATTAAGACCAATTACATTCCAAATTAGCTAAGAAAGCGTAGCTTTTTAATCACTTAACTTTTAAACCACACTCTACAACACTCTGATAAGAGTAGAAATTCACCTCAAGAGAATCGCATTTTCCACTCAGAATAGTGTCATCTTCTAGAAAATAGACAGATTTAATACCAGTCTCAAGAGGCCAGTCTCAAGACAAAGTTGGGTTTTGGTGGATTAACTCAGATATTTCTTTGTTCATAAAACCTCTAACTAGGTAAGGAAATTAATACCTACTGTTACCATGGCAACTGACTTCCCTAATTGCTTGAGGGCTAAACTGAATAAAGTATCCCACTCTTTTTGAAAAGCACTAAAAAAAAAAAAAAAAAAATTGTCAAGTTATATGACACATAAATAATCTGAAGTTGAGGAAAAAATTATTAGTTAAATAATGCAATGCTTAACTCTGCTAGCCAGTTACAGGGTTTAATGTGGAAAAATTTCCACTTACTATTTGAAACAGTTCAATTCTATTTTATTCAAAATATGTAAAGGTTAATGTGATGAAATACACTGTTTTATAAATACTTATTACAATAAAAACGCAAGATTATTTATAATTACTCTGAAATTTGCTAACAAAATATTCTAAAAGAACAGT
The DNA here is from genome assembly GCF_002776525.5 of Piliocolobus tephrosceles. Taxonomy (NCBI): domain Eukaryota; kingdom Metazoa; phylum Chordata; class Mammalia; order Primates; family Cercopithecidae; genus Piliocolobus; species Piliocolobus tephrosceles. The sequence continues at coordinate 29,284,816 of NC_045440.1, read as the reverse complement.
TGCAATACTTAAGTTATAATTTTTCACACTGAGCATGTATACAAATTTTACAAATATCCATTGAATTTCACAATGTTTCTCTGAGGAAGAAAGCTGTATCTACATCACTTTGTACAAAGGAAAACTAATAACTAAGACTAGCTGATTTTGCAAAAGTTATGCAGACTGCTCTAGCGTTGAAAATTATACTAAGAAGAAGCAGGAAGTAGAGTGGAAAGAAGTCTGGACTGAAAGTCAGAAAACCTAGGTTCCAATGCTGCTTTGTGTCAAAAAAGAAAAAAAAAAGTATCCAAAACTTAGACAGAGAGAGGGCAGTATGTCATTTCAATGTCATATAGGAGCACAAGCTCACCCAACGATTATCAGTATTTCATTAGGGGACATATCTTTATTTGACTGGTTATTTATTAATAATTTTAAAACTCAGACTCTAATATCCACATGTTAAATAATAAATATTGGTCTCATAAAGGTGTAACTGAATCCTGTCGAGTAAAAAAGATAACCTCAAAGTCTATGGTTTTTATTGCCCTATAACGCATCTTTGTATCTAACCTAGCAATCTTATTCCCAACTTTTTCCTCCAAAGTCTATATTTAGCTTTGCACCTCTCTGAACCAAAGCTGTCATCCTGCTGGTTCCCTCATTAACACGACACATATGACATGTGTTCTTTCTATATTTGTACAAGAATTATCTTTAAAATATTTGGAAAATTCTGCTTTGAGACTTGGTCACTTAGTATCCATGTGACCTTGGACAAGTCACTTTATTTTTCTAAATTTTCATTGCCTCATTTGTAAAATGAGATTATGTTTCCATTATTATATTACCTGTCCTATGATATCATATCATTCCTATATATTATAATATTTGCTTTCTTGACCACAAGATTAACGTAAAGATAGACAGCAATACACATGATGTCACTTCTTTTCAACTATAATTACACATGAGTTGGAATGATGACAGGACTAGTGATAGGTTTTTACTTCTATTGTACCTCATTCCCTATAGCATACTGGGATCCCGTTAGAGAGGTCAAGAATCTGTAGGTACAGATAAAAATAGCCAATCCATATGAATTAGATAAGATATATAAATTCACTGACAGCTAATTAAGCACTGAAGTACTTTATAGGTAGAATATTCTTTTAAATTACAAATTCAATCAAAGAGGAGAAAATGGATTCATTTATCCAATGCTTCTTTCTTACCCATTGGACCTCACTCAAAAAAAGTATTGAATTTCGAAACACATCTCTTTTTTTTTTGAGACAGAGTCTAGCTCTGTTACTCAATCACAGCTCACTGCAGCCTCAACCTCCCCAGGCTTAAGCAGTCCTCCCACCCAAGCCTCCCAGGTAGCAGGGACTACAGGACTACAGGCATGTGCCACCATGCCCAGCTAATTTTTATATTTTTTGTAGAAATGGAGTTTCACCATGTTGCCCAGGCTGGTCTTGAACTCCTGGCCTCAAGCAATCCTCCCTACCTCAGCCTCCCAATGTGCTGAGATTACAGGCATGAGCTACCATGCTGGGCCTATTTTCTTTCTCTTTAACTATACTGCACAAACTATATTTAAGAGGTTTCCAACTACAGTCTGACAACAGAAATTCATATACTCATCTAACTTTTCATGTGTGTGGAAAAGAATATTAAAAAGAGATTTCAAGGATAAGTTACAAGATTGGATTAATAAGTGTTTTCCAAATATTCTGACACAGAAAGATTACAAAACCAAAGCAGCTTAAGTACTCCAGCAACTCAGTTTGGTGGTCAACACCCTAATTTTGATTAGAATCTTTTGGCTTCACCAACACAATTATGTTATTTTTACTGAGAAGCAGCTTCTAATCAAAAAAGTCTTTCATTTTTAACAAAAAACGCAATAAACTTTTAAAAAATTCTGGGCTTGATTTCTTTTATTATGTTACATATTTTCTGAAAATGTAACCTTGCACATTGAGTTTTTATATTTACCTATACACTAGTAACTAATTTATACATCTGTATACCCACACATGCATATATACACATACACAGACTGTGTATCTAGATACATAAACATGTAAATAATCTATAGTTTATTGCAGAAGATATCATTTATAAGGTATTCTCCTGTATGGTTTTTGAGAATTTCTTTCTACTTTTCTATGAACCAAAAGGAAGAAAGAGGTAGAGGAAAACAGAGAAAAACCAAAGAATGCATGCCAAAGCCCTCATTAAATTCCCTAAAGAAGCTTCCAAGGCTTTCATGAATCTACTACTACATTTCTGCTCATCTTAATTTCCCTCCAAACAGCCCAAGCAAGCAAACCAGAAAAGCTAAATAAAACCACCCATTCATATATTGGTTAACCATAGTAAGACGGTGTAATTTTTAAAAGTAGTAGAATGATTTTTGAGAGACCTGTTTCTGTATAAGTATCTAACAATTTTTCCTAACTGTCAAATATTATATAAAGCACAATTTTGTACTAATAAAACCAAGTGAAATAAACTGTAAATGGAATCAAACAAATAAACACAATAAAACGCCATTAATTTTATTTAGCAACAAGGGTAAAGGATAAAAGCCACGTTCTTTGCTGTGTCATAGTGCGAAGCCGCACTGCCCATAAACCAGGAACACCACTTGACCTGAACTGAATCCATGGCATAGCGAAGTGCTGTATAACTGGATTTCACTACCCAACTGCATAATTCATTATTTTTAATGAATTTCCTCTGTTCTCTCAGTTGCTATAGCCAGTCAGCTGAAATCAACCATTATAAACTGGGAAACTGCAGAGAAAGTTTTCAAGTAAGTCAATTTAAAAACTTGCTTAGGCTGTCTATTTTTCCTTTTATACTTATTACTGTTACTTTGTACGGCCTGAGATAAAATTTTATAGGACTCATTAGTAAGTGGATGTTGACAGTTGCCTTGCCAGCATCCGTTCCACCCTGGACCCTTTCTACAGTACCTATAAATTTCATTCAGGTAAAGATCAGTTACCCACAAAGCCAATGTTCAATATGTTTTAAGGAAGGTGTCCCACTCCCAGCCCACAGTAGAGCCAGTGGTCTAAAGGTAATCCAGTTCCTCTTGCTGCAATGATGATTCGGAAACTCAGCCCTGGCTGAATGTAGTGGTATGTGCCAGTAATCTCAGCACTTTGGGAGGCTGAGGCAGGAGGATGGCTTGAGTCTAGGAGTTCAAGATCAACCTGGGCAACATGGCGAACCCTGCCTCTACAGAAAGTACAAAAATGAGCCAGGTGTGATGGCACACATCTGTAGTCCCAGCTACTTGAGAGATTGAGGTGGGAGGATCGGTTGAGCCCAGGGGCTCGAGGCTGCAGTGAGCCATGATCGCGCCACTGCACTACAGCCTAGGTGAGAGTGAGACCTTGTCTCAAAAAAAAAAAAAAAAAAAAACAGCATTGCCAAGTAGAAAGAGAAATGCATAAATTTTACAGTAAGACCAATTTAAGTATAGAAGGAAGAGAGAAAGGTAAAAGTGGAGACTGGGTAAAAAAGAAACGGGAACATTAACATACAATTCTGTTAAGCAGTCATAAATTTACCTAATGCAAATCTTCCATAGTAAGTTCAAATATAGTCTCTTCGGACAGGATAAGTTTATGCAATATGAATAAGAAGAAAAATCAGCAATTTTGTGATTGTGCAATTCCTGGAAGGAAAAAAGTTATCCTCCAGTCTAACTATTTTTCTACTGTACTTCAGAGACTCCGTTTTATGAATGAACAGCAAAAGCAAGTCAGGTACCAATAGGTGATATCTCCTGCTTCACATCAGAACTTCCAGGAGGAGCTACAAAGCTTTGATATTTTTTTCTGATGGGTTCTATTATTCTTACTACAGACTATGAAGATCTCATACCTCTATCTTCTTGATTTCAAAGACAGCTAAAGAGAAGGTGAATTTCTGCCCTCTGCTGAGGAGCTAGCCTAAAAACACTAACAGTAGAAGAGATCAGAAAAATGCAGACATAAGAACAATAGAGTCAGAAAGAAACAGACACTGGAAGTAGGCTCAGGAGGGAAGGTCATTGTTCTCCTTTTTTTGGAGAACATTAAATTATTCTAATTTCTTATTTCCCCATGAAGAAACTGTTCAAAAGCCATCCTCTTTCTTAATCCTCCCTCATATTAAGCACTTTATCAAAGGAAAGAAAAAAACCACCTTTAAAAGAGTCTGATTGCTGTCACTAACCAGCTTTCACAAAAGATAAGCCTAATTTTTATCAAAGTTCCAAAGTCTCCTAAAATAAATAATTTTTCCACAGTATCTCTTTGAGGACAGGTAATTTTATCTATTTGTTTAACAGGAGCAAATAAGGTAACCAGATTCAAAATAAGGATACTCAAATTATTTTTATCCTAAGATAAATTATTATCCTATCTCATTTTTATATATGAGACAGAATTGAATACAATTATATCCAAGTCCAAATTATACAATTATATCCAAAATTGATATCCAAAATCAGTAACAGCAAAAATGACAACCTACCTGGGAATAAACCTAACATAAAATATGTAAGATCCATTTTAAAGACAACTAGCAAATTTTATTAAGACATTTAAAAAAGGACTGGATAAGACACACTGAGTTCCCGCATAGCCAGACCCAAAACTGTAAATATATTAATTAAATCAATACACTCAAGAAGCAATACCAAGAAAAAATGTCAGCAGAATTTTTCATAGAACCACATGAGTTTACATTAAAGTTCACTGGGAAGAGAAAATACTCAAGAGCAGCAAATTTTTTTTGGCAAAACAAGACCAACAAGGGAAAATTCACCCTACTAAACACGAAACTTTTAAAACTACAGTAATTAAAATAGTGTGTGCCAGGCGAGGTGGCTCACACCTGTAATCCCAGCACTTTCGGAGGCTGAGGCGGGCGGATCACCCGAGGTCAGGAGTTCGAGACCAGCCTGGCCAACATGGTGAAAACCCATCTCTATTAAAAATGCAAAAATTAGTCAGGCATGGTAGCGGGTGCTGTAATCCCAACTACTAGGGAGGCTGAGGCAGGAGAATTGCTTGAACCTGGGAGGCAGAGGTTGCTGTGAGCAGAGGTCACACCATTGCACTCCAGCCTGGGCAATAAAAGCAAGACTCCCAGTTAAAAAAAAAAAATTAGTGTGGAATTAAGTGTAAAAATACAAAAACAGATCAGAACATAACATGCCTAATGCCATATAGAGAAAACCTTGAAGACTTCAGAGACTATGGAAGGAGGTGAATATGTTAATTTGTTTGACTATAGGAATCGTTTCACTATGTATACATGTATCAAAACATCACGTTGTACACCTTAAATACATACAATAAATAAAACTTGCCATGTTCAGAAATAGATCCATGTGAATATGGAAATCTGACATATGATGAAGGAGGCAGGTCTTGTCTTTGAGAAAGAACAAGTTATTCAATAAATGAGGCCAAAAAACTGGTTATAATTTTGATACATCATTATCAGCAAAAATTTAAAAGACTGACCATATGCAGTAATCACAAGAGAGAAGAAACTGGCATCACCATTTTGAAAGATGTTTCATAGAAGGCATCAAAATTTTAAATTTGCATAACCTTCAAGTTAGTAATTACATCTATCCTATGGAAATATTTGCACATATGCACAAAGATGTACATAAAGGACGTTCATTACATTCCTTTGTAAAAGCAAAAACATGGGAAGCAGTTATAGGGTAAATTAATAGGTAAATAAACAATGACACATCCATAATATGGCACATACTAAGCTGCCAGTAGAAGAATAAAATAGAACTATACGTATTAAGATCATTCTCTAAGATAAATGCTAAGTAAAACAGAGGGAAAATGAAGTGTCAGTGGTAGTTTAAATTTTAAAATAGAAAATGAAATTGGCCGGGCACAGCGGCTCACACTGTAATCCCGGAACTTTGGGAGGCCAAGGCGGGCGGATCACGAAGTCAGGAGTTTGAGATCAGCCTGATCAACATGGTAAAATCCCATCTCTACTAAAAATACAAAACTACGCAGAGCGTGGTGGCACACACCACGCTTACAGTAGCCTGTAATCCCAGCTACTCAGGAGGCTAAGGCAGGAGAAGTGCTTGAACCCGGGAGGTGGAGGTTGCAGTGAGCTGAAAACATGCCACTGCACTCCAGCCTGGGTGACAGAGTGAGACTCCATCTCAACGTTTCCACAAAAAAAAAAAAAGAAAATGAAATTCTATGTATATATAAATGCAAAGGACAATCCAGGAGGACCCTCAGACAGGGTAAGTTTACATAACACAAACAAGAAGAAAAATCAGATATTTTGTAATTATGGATTTCCTGGAAGGAAAAAAGTTATCTTATAGTCTAATTATTTTTCTACTGTACTTCAATGACTCAGTTTTATGAATGAACAGCAAAAGCAGGTCAGGTACCAATTAATAGGGGCCCCTACTGGTAAGTGAATGGGATTGAGGTCAGGTATATGAAGGAGAAGTTTCAATACTCTATAATTTCTCAGTAAGCAGGATCCCGCCTCCCCCACTTCCTGTCTACATCTTTCTTGCTACCTGAGAGTACTACGAAGGGCTTCTGTAAGTAATAAAGTAAATAACAGTCCATATTTTTTCAAATCGGAGTCCTGAGGTTAAACCTACCTCATGGTTTTAGTAAAGTCAAGCATAGGAGGAGGAAAAAGAGGCTGATTACCTCAACACTAAGAAAGAAGATGATAATGATCCATTGTGTACAATAAATTTCAATAGCATCCTAATCTCCATTCAGCCCTCCTCACCCTATCCCAAAATGTATAACAGCAAAGTTTTATGGATGGAATTGACCTCATCACCAAGACTACAGGTGAAATCCAAGTGTCTTAAGGCCAATAGGAAAATCCAATTCCCCTTGCTATACAACTGATTCAAGGATAGGAGCTATGACCGAGGTCTCAGCTCTCTAACCTCCATCTCCTGGCCATAATTATTGGTTCCAAGGCAGTTCAAGTGCAACAAAGCTCAGGACTCTCCTTCTCTGGAGAGGGAAAAGGTGCTTTTGCTCTTGTTAGATGTAGTCATGGTTGGTGCAAGTAAGTAGCCATCTTACAAGCATACAAGAAACCACCCTGAAGGTGGTTTCATAGAAGAGGGCCAAGAATAAGGCCAAAAATTGGTAGATCCCTGAGTGAACTTGCCTGAAGTCCACTCTACCTCAGATGTCTCCATTAAATAGACCAATAAATAACCTTTTATTGCTAAAGTCAGTTTGACTTTGGTTTTTCCATTATTTGCAACTGAAGCCACCCTTGTTGACAGGATGGGATAATTAAAATGTAATACCACTTCTTGATCTGATTTTTTGAAGACTGTATAGAATTCCGTTTTCTTTATCTATTGTAATTTATTTAACAATTCCCTATTGACAATTAGCTTGCTTGTGAATTTCACCAAAAATAATGTTCAATGAATACCCTTGTGGATATGTGGGTATTGTTAGGCATTCCTATTATTGCTATAGGATAGATTCCTAGATAAGAAATTACTAGGTCATAGAGTACTTCTCTGCTTACCTTCTCACCAATAAATTATTCACAATAGTATGCTAACCCCAAAAGGTAAAACTAGACAAAGCAGCAGCCCACACAGAATGTCAAGAGAAACCTCCACAGTAGCAGGGTTAAACTAAACCACTGGTGAAGGATTTCAATCTGACAACTATGAAAAGGCGCTTTAAGGCACCTACTACTCCTACAAGAAGAGTCTGATCAAAGAATAGAAGTCCATGAAGGGTTGACTATTAGTTACAATATAACCACATGTAACTCAACACCTAACTTTGTGGTGTTAGATATAAATCAAATTGATGGTATTTGAGTTGAGTGTTAATGGACCACCATCATCACCATGACCATCACCATCAAAACTATAGCCATTGATATCTACATCCTACCCTTTCCCCACTCCTTGTCTAGTAGATCACAATCTTTGATGTATAATATCCAAGGGAGATAGTGCCTCCCAGTCTTCTGACCAGCTCTCCTCCAGTGATCTCATCTGTATCCTGCTCCACCTATTTATTCCTACAAAGATACTATGTTATTACTAACGACTAAATCCTTCCAAATCCTTCCATAATCTCAATTTCATATATCCCACTCTCCAACCAACACCTTCTGTTTTTCAAGTTCATTCCCTCTAGAAACTCAATTCCAAAAATCTTTTGACCTAACTGGGACCTTTAAGGGTCCTGCTACCATATCATTGTATCATTGTCCTCACCCACTTGGGCAGTCGTTAATTCTCTTCTCAACCAGTTTAAATTCCAAGTTAATAGTTACTTCCTTGCATACTCCCTCAAATGCATTGCCCTTCTGGCTTTATCACTATCTCCTGGCAAAACTCTAATTCTGAATAAAAAAGAACTCTTTACCTACTCTGCCTGTACCTATGCAGCTGAATGAATGTAGCAGGTGAAAAACACAACCATTTTGACTGGTCTCACCTTAAATCTGTGACCACCAGCCCCAGGTGGACCCTTAGTGCTTCCTAGCAATCCTACAACTTTTCCCTAATCTATTTACTATCCTCCCCTCCTAAGACTATTTTATACCTTCTCCTCTCCACTTAAACTTCATATCTCCTCCACTGATCATCACTCTTAGCTGATGATCTTGCTTCTGGTTTCATTAGAACCAATCAAAAATGAATTTCCACAAGCTCTTACCCTGAAATCTATTCATATAATTATATCTGTACCCACATACTCTACTGTGGTGGTTAATTTTATGTGTCAATTTGAGTGGGCCATGGGGTGCCCAGATATTTGGTTAAACATTATTCTGGGTGTGTCTGTGAGGGTGTTTCTAGGTGAGACTAACATTTGATTCAGTAGACTGAGTAAAGCAGATTGCCCTCCCTAATGTGGGTGGGCCTTCAATTTGTTGAAGGCCTGAATAAATAAAAAGGCTAAGTATGGGAAGATTTGCTCCCTCTGCCTGTCTTTGAGCTACGACATTGGTCTTCTCCTGCCTTCAGACTTGGACTCAGACTGGAACTTACACCATAGGCTCCCTGGTTCTCAGACCTTCACAATTGGACTGGAATTATACCATTAGCTCCCGTGGGTATATCTCCTGGCAGATCTCAAGACTTTTATAATCTCTTTATAGATACAGAGACAGAGATACAGATAGAGATGGACACAGAGATATAAAGATCTCCTATTGGTTCTGTTTCTCAGGAGAACCCTAATATATCTACCTTTTCTTATGTAACTATGGATGAACTATCTGTACTCCTACATCCAACCTCTCCATGTGTGCAAACCTCTCATCTACTCAAAGACATTTTCTCAAAGACATCTACTCAAGGACATTTTCCCATCTCCTATATCATCAACTTTTTCCTCTCTACTAGTCTGCCAGAAAAGACCCATCAACATACATGTAATTTTTCCCAACCAAAAAAAAAGAAAAAAGAAAAAAAAAAACTCAACTTTTGGCTAACTGCTCCATTATTATTCTCCCTATTGTAGGAAAGCTACTCAAAAGAGTCATCTACACTAGCATCTCTGTTTCCACTCCTTTAATCCTCTCCTAAACCCACTGTAACCACTCCGCTCCACTAAAAGGGCTCATGTCAAGGTTTCTAATGACTTTTATGTTGTCAAATCCTATAGCCAATTCTCAACTCTCACCTGAGTCAATGCACCAGCAGTAAGTGACACAATTAATCACACCCATCTTCTTGAAATACTTTACCAGGCTTCTGTGATAATTCTTGAGTCTCCATCTATATCAGTAACAACCCCTTTTCCGTATACTCTGCTTGCTGCTCCTTCTTACCTCCCTAATCTCTAAACATCACAGCATTCCAGGATACAAGTCACAGACCTGTTCTCTTCTCCCTCTGCACTCACTCCATTAGAGAGCACAGTCAGTCTGCTATTAGCTGTTATACACTAATGACTTCCAAAGTTATATAAATAGCCTAGACTATTCCTCTTAACTTCAAACTTTGATAGCCAATTATTTACTGGATATTTGAATCTCTAATTGGCATATTCCACTCAACAGATACAAAGTTTCCCCAAACTGCTCCTTTTGTATATTTCCCATCTTAGTAAGTCACCTACATCTTTCTGGTTGCTCATGCCAAAAGCCTTGGATTCATCCTGACTCATCTCCTCCTTTCACATTCTGCATCTAATCTGTCAGCAAATACTGTTGGTTCTATCTTCAAAACAAAGCCAGAATTCTGCCTCCTCTCACCACTTCTGCTGCTACAACGCTGGTTCAAGCCATATTACCTTTTACCTGCTTTTCCCTATGGTCTATGCTCAAAACAGCAGCAGTGATTCCATTACAAGATAACTCAATTTAAAGGACTGTATAACATGAGCTACTGAAATTTACCCCAGAAAGGCAAGGGTGGTTCAATATAAGAAAATTAATCAATATAACACATTACATTAAGATAAGGGAGGCGAAATATCACATGATCATCTCAATTGACACAGAAAAGGCATTTGACAAAATCCAACATCCTTTCATGATAAAAACTCAGAAAACTAGGAATAAAAGCGTATTTCCTCAACATGATAAAAAGCATTTATGAAAACCCACAGCTAACACCATACTTAATGGTAAAAGACTGAAAGCTTTCCACCTAAGATAGGAAGCAAGACAAAGATACCCACTTTCACCACTGCTTTTCAACATCGTATTGAAGTTCTAGCCAAAGAAATTAGACATGGAAAAGAAATAAAAAGCAACCATAATGGACAGGAAGAAGTAAAATTATCTCTATATACAGATGACATAATCCCATATAAAAATCTCAAAGAAAGCTACTAGATCTAATAAGTAAATTCAACAAAGTTTCAGAGTACAACATCAACAGTGAAATATCAGCTGTTGTTATACACCAGAAATGAACAATCTGAAAGGAAAGTAAGAAAGTAACTGCATTTACAATAGCAGCTAAAAGAATAAAATACCAAGGAATAAATTTAACTAAGGAGGTGAAAAACGTGTACTCTGAAAACTACAGAATGCTGCTGAAAGAAATTAAAGAAAACACCAATAACTGGAAAGATATCTCATGTTCATGCATAGAAAGACTTGATATTGTTAAGATGTCAATACTACCCAAAGTTACCTACAGATTCAATGCAATCCCTATCAAAAGGCTTTTCTGCAGAAATGGAAAAGGTGATCCTCAAATTCAGAATTGCAAGGGATCCCAAATAGCCAATAAAATCTTGAAAAAGAAGAATAAACTTGGAGGACTCATATTTCCTAATTTCTAAACTTACTACAAAGCTACAGTAATCAAAACAGTGTGGTAGAGGCATAAAGACAGAAATATAAATAAAATAGAATAGAATTGAGATTCCAGAAGTAAATCCATACATTTCCGACCAATTGATTTTTGACAAGGGTGCCAAGTCCATTCAGTGGGGAAAGAATACTCTTCAACAGGTGGTGCTGGGACAACTGGATATCCATATGCAAAAGAGTGAAGTTGGACCCCTACCTCACACCATATACAAAAATAACTTAAAATGTATCAAAATAATATATACGAATTAACTCAAAACGCCAATAGAAAAACTAAAACTATAAAACTATTAAAAGAAAACATAGCAGAAAATCTTCATGGCCTTGGATTTGAGAATTAGGTACGACACCAAAAGCATAGGCAACAAAAGAAAAAATAGATAAACTGGACTCTATAAAAATGTAAAAGTGAATCAAAGAACAATATCAAAAAGTGAAGAAAACCCACAAAATGGGAGAATTTGCAAATCTTATATCCAATAAGGGTTTAATATTCAGAATATATAAAGATCTCCTACAATTCAAAAGAAAAAAAAACTCAAATAAAAAATGGGCAAAGGACTTAATAGACAGTTCCCCAAAGAAGATATATAATGGCCAATAAGCACATTAAAAGATGCTTAACATCATTAGTCATTAAAGAAATACAAAACAAAACCACACTAAGATAACACTTCCCACCACCTACCAGGATAGCTATAATTTTTAAAAAAGGAAATTAATTTTTGGTAAGTATACGGAGAACTGGAACACTTGTACACTGCTCCCATGGAAAACCAGTTTTAGCAGTTCCTTAAAAAGCTAAACCAAAAGCTTACCACATGACCCACCAAGTCCACTCGTAGGTATATTCCCAAAAGAATTGAAAACAGCAACTCAAACAGATTCTTGTACACCAATGTTAATAACAGCATTATTCACAACAGCCAAAAGGTGGAAACAACCTAAGTGTCCATCAACATATGAATAAACAAATATGGCATATATATAACATAAACAGTGGAATATTATTCAGTCATAAAAAGAAATCGAGTTCTGATACATGCCACAACATGGGTGGACCCTGAAAACATTATCCTTACAAAAGACCCTGAATAGCCAAAGTAATCTTGAGCTAAAAGAACAAAGCTAGAGTATCACACTACCTGACTTCAAAATATACTAAACTCTAGCAATCAAAACAGCACAGTACTGGCATAAAGAGACACACAGATAATAAAACAGAATAGAGACCCAAGAAATAAAACCACACATTTATAGCCAACTGATTTTTGACAAAAGAGCCAAGAACCCACAATGGGGAAAGGTCAGGCTCTTCAATAAATGGTGTTGGGAAAACTGGATAACTATATGCAAAAGAATGAAAGTAGTCAATCTCTCACCACATATAGAACCAACTCAAAATGGATTAAAGACTTAAATGTAAGACCTAAAACCATGAAACCACTTGAAGAAAACACAGGAAAAATGCTCCCTAACATTGGTCAGGGCTAGCGGTTCCCAACCCTTGGGCCACAGATCAGTACCAGTCCGTGGCCTGTTAGGAACCAGGCCACAAAGCACTAGGTGAGCAGCAGGCAAGCATGCGAAGCTTCATTTTTATTTACAGCTCCTCCCCATTCCTGAGCTCCACCTCCTGTTACATCAGCAGTGGCATTAGATTCTCATAAGAGCGCAAACCCTACTGTGAATTGCACATGCAAGGGATCTAGGTTGTACACCCCTTAGGAGAACCTAAGGCCTTACAATCTGTCACTGTCTCCCATAACTCCCAGATAGGACCCTCAAGTTTCAGGAAAATAAGCTCAGGGCTCCCACTGATTCTACGTTACAGTGAATTGCATAATTATTTCATTATATATTACAATGTAATAATAATAGAAACAAAGTGCACAATAAATGGAATGCACTTGAATCATCCTGAAACCATCCCCTCCCTCCTGTCGATGGAAAAATTGTCTTTCATGAAACCAGTCCTTGGTACCAAAAAGGTTGGGGACCGCTGATCTGGGCAATGATTTTTTGGATATGACCTCAAAAGCAAAGGCAACAAAAGCAAAAATAGACAAAAAGGAATTACATCAAAATAAAATGCTTCTCTGCATAGCAAATTCAACGGAGTGAAGACAGAATCTACAGAATCGGATAAAATATTTGCAAGCTATACATCTGATAAGAGGTTAATTTCCAAAATGTTTAAGGATGTCAAACAACTCAATAGCAAAAAAAAAAAAAAAAAAAAAAAAGGATTTAAAAAATGAGCAAAAGACCTGAATAGACATTTCTCAAAAGGAGATATACAAATAACCAACAGGTATATTAAACATTGCTCATCAATAACCATCATGGAAATGTAAATCAAAATCACAATGAGATATCACCTCACACCTGTTAGAATGGCTATTACCAAAAAGAAAAAAGATAAGTGTTGGCGAGGATGTGGAGAAAAGGGAACTCCTTCCTCACTGTTGGTAGGAATGTAAATTACTATCATTATGGAAATAACTCAAAATATTAAACGTAGAACTACAAGCGAGTCCAGCAAATCCACTAGAGGGTATATATGCAAGCGAAATGAAATCAGTATGTCAAAGAGCGATCTGCACTTCCATGTTTCCCGCAGCACTATTCAACAACAGCCAGGATATGGAATCAAGCTAACTGTCCATCAACAGATGAGTGGATAAAGAAAATGTGATATACATCAACAATGGAATATTATTAAGCCATAATAAAGAATGAAATCCTGTCATTTGCAGCAACATGAATGGAACTGGAAGACATTCTGTTAAATGAAATAAGCCAGGCACGGAAAGACAAATATCACATGTTCTCACTTATATGTGGGAGCTAAAAAATTTGATATCACTGAGGTAGTAAGTAGAATGGTGATTACCAGAGGCTGGGATGGGTGGGTGGCAGGAATGAAGAGAGGTTGTTAATGAATACAAAAATACAGTTAGATAGAAGGAATGTTATAGGGTTTGATAGCTATATAGAGACAAAAAATAGGTAAGTGATTGCCTAGGAAAGCAGGTGGGATTGAGTACTAATGGTTATGGAGTTTCTCTTTTGGGTGATGAAAAAGTCCTAAAGGTGATAGTGATAAAGGCTGTACAACTCTGAAGACAAACTAAAAACCATTGTATTGTACACTTTAAAGGGGTGAACCGTATGCTATATTAATTCTATCCCAATAAAGCTGTTTAAAAAAAAAATGCTAAGTGGAATTTGCCAGATACAAAAAGGACAAATATTATATGATTCCACTTATGTAGAATATCTAGAATAGGCAAATTTGTATAGGAAGAATGTACATTTGAAGTCACTAAGGGCTGGGTGGATGAGGCAACGGGGAGTTATTGCTTAAAAGTTATAGTTTCTGTTTGAAGTCATTAAAGTCTTGGAAATAGTGGTGGTGATGATTTCACAACATGATGAGTGTAATCAATGTCACTAAACTGAACACCTAAAAATGGTTAATATGGCAAATTTTATGATATCTTACCACAATTTTTTAGAAACATAATTCAGATCACGTTTCCCTAACAACTCTCCAACAGCTTCCCATCTCCCTCAGAATGAAAGCCCAAATTTTCAATATAGCCCATAAAGTCCTACATATTCTGGCCCCCTTCCCTTTCTGGCCTGACCTCTGACCTCCTCTCCGCTCAGCTCCAGCTCACTAGGCCTCTTAAGTTGCTCTCTGAATATAAAGAGGCAGGTTCCCCCAGGGCCTTTGCACTTTCTTCTCCTCCAGAGAGCCTCAAGGTAAGTTCTCTCACTTCCTTGAGCTCTGGACTCAAAAATTCCCTTCTCAGTGTGGTCTTCCCTGACCACTTATTGTAAAACTGCAGCTCCCTACAGCCCTCCACCCCCAACACACACACACACACTCTTCATCCCTCTTTCCTTTTTAATTTCCATTTTCACCTTATGTCACCCTATACATTTTATTTTTTGCCTGTCTCTTTCCACTAAACTGTAAGCTCCAAAAGGAGAGAGATGTTTGTCTATTCTGTTCATTGTTGGTATCTCTAGTGCCTAGAGCAGTCCTTAATAAACATTTGTTGGATTAATAAAGGGCGACCACTGTGGGTAAAAAAAAGTAGAAAATAAAATTTTAGCTGAAGAATGGAAGCCCCTTTAAATTATCAGGCCCAGAGAGGCATTAGAATGAAAAAACAGTCCCATCTCACTCCCTGCTTGAGCTGGATAATTATCTCTTAAAGCCCACCTGCTATGTGTGCTCTAGACTGGTACAAAGTAGCCATAAAATGTCATATGCTGGACACGATAACTCATACCCTATGAGTTACAGTGTACAGCCAATCACTAAGCAATGGTATCTCTGTAAACCAATAACAATTCCTGACCAACTTTGTCTCAGCCCACTCCTTCCTTTCGCCTTTAAAAATCTGCTTGTAACCAAGGCTGAAGGAGCACTCCCCAAGGCAACTGGGAAATGAGTCCTGGGCAACTGCCCTCATTTTGGCTAAAGTAAACACTTTAAATTAAAATTTTGTGCCCCGGCCTCTTCCTTTTAGGTCGACACCACTATTCAATGACATCAAGATCTGAACTGTCCTACTTATCCCAATCTTCCACCCCTAAAAAGAAATGTACCAAACCATAAAAAGCCTGAAGTACTCCGACTTACAGACTCCTGTATTAGCATCCTAAGAATTATATCACCCTCTTCAATAGGGAGTAGTATTTTTCACATCAAACCTAGCCGGAGAACAACTGACATTCAACTAGGAAAAAAAAGAAAATCTATTAAGGACTGAGCGATTTGAACTCAAAAATATCCATCATCACTTGCTAAATCATAGACAGCAGGTTATTTCCCTCGACTTTACTGTGCAGACCTGGAATGACTCAATTTCTGCCATAAGGCCGTACTGGAAAGACAACAACCTAAGCGCGCAGGGTAAACGTCAGGCTGGGGCCGGGAGTGGCGGGGAAGCACTTTTTGAATGGCGGAAGCTCCCACAGACGCCTTTCCTGGCTGCTCCCGAGGGGAAAGGGAAAGGTAGAATGTCTGTTTTTTCCGGAATCTCCCAAACACAGCCCAGGGGCCTGCTCTGCGGGCCTAAGCACCTCCACGTGTCTCAGAAGCCTCGCACGATAGATACCCGGGGCACGGAGCTGGGAAAACGGAAATGGGAAGACACTTTACCCTGAGAAGATAAAGTCCAACAGGTCTTCTCCTTCAGCCGGATGACTGTAGAGCGCCACCACAAGCAGGGCCTGCAACCCAGGCATCCAGGCTAGACACCAAATCAGCAAACTTCATTCCCGCGCTGCAGAGTACAAGCCGGCGCGTCCCGGGCGCACACAGTACACATCAGCTCCGGGAGACCGACCCGCCCCGCCCCTCCAGCCCCGTCCCCGCCCCCGCACCTGCCCCACCCCTTTCCCCGCCCCCGGCCCGGCTCGCCTTTCGAGCGGCGCTGCAGCCCTCCCACCACAGCCCATCCAGCCCCGCCCAGCGCGCCGCGGTACGCATGCGCGGAGGCCCTCGCTGCCGCTGAGTTCCTCGGGAAGTGTAGTCTCCTTGCAGGTGCCGCTGGGCCGCCAGAGTCCCGCATCCCGGTGGAATCCGGAGAAGTGAGAACACTCCCTCTACCTGGTCCTCATTCGCACCTCTTCACACCTGTCCAGTCCCCTCGCACTCCCGTTGCACCCCACGCGCCGGGCTTCCGTCAGGGCGTAAACTAAGGAAGAGCAGAGACCCCCTCTTCCCCTCAGCCCGCTGTGCCGGGGGAGGCGGGGTCCACCGCCCGCCCCCCGCCGTCGCTCTCCCCGCCTCCCCTCCCCTCCCCTCCTGGCGGGTGTGGGGCCGGTGTCCGAAGCCAGGCAGCTGCCCCCGCAGCGGCCGCAGGAGGGGCGGCGGCGGTGGGCGCCGCGGGCGATGCCCCTGCCCGGCTGCTCCGGCGGGGGGCAGTGCGAGCGGCGGCGGCGGGGGAGAAGGCGGGGGGCGGCGGCTGCGGCGGCTGCAGCAGAGGGGCCGAGAGCTGGCGGCGGCGGCGGCGGTGGTCGTGAAGGGCATCGGCGGCGGCGGTGATGGCAGAGATGATGTGAGTGCCCGCCGGCTGGGGACCCGGGGTCGCGGAACGCGGGACGGGCGGCGGCGGCGTGCGGGAGCGGTCCCGGGGGCGGCGGAGGGATGCGGGGAGCGCGGGCAGAGCCGGAGCGGCGGCAGCCAACCGGCCGGCAGGAGCTGGAGCCCCCGCGCTGCGGCGCCGGGGGAGCCGGGCCCGGCGTGGGGGTCGCGGGCGGCGGCGGGGGCGGCCAGGCCGAGGGGCGTCTGCGATTGTTCTCAACACCCCTCCCCCACCCCACCCCGTGTGTCTGTTTGTCACTTGCAGCTGAAGATGGAAAGAGCCAGGCGAAGGGGAGGCGGCGGCGGCCGCGGCCGCGGAGGCAAGAATGTAGGGGGCTCTGGCCTAAGCAAGAGTAGACTCTATCCCCAGGCCCAGCACTCCCACTACCCCCACTACGCGGCCTCAGCCACCCCTAATCAGGCCGGGGGCGCAGCCGAAATCCAGGAGCTGGCCTCCAAACGAGTGGACATCCAGAAAAAGAGGTTTTACCTAGACGTGAAGCAAAGCTCCCGGGGCCGCTTCCTAAAGATAGCCGAAGTCTGGATAGGGAGAGGCCGGCAGGACAACATCAGAAAGAGTAAACTGACCCTCTCCCTGTCTGTGGCAGCGGAGCTGAAGGACTGTCTAGGGGACTTCATCGAGCACTATGCCCACCTGGGCCTGAAAGGCCACCGGCAAGAGCATGGCCACAGCAAAGAACAAGGCTCCAGGAGGAGACAGAAGCACTCGGCACCCTCCCCACCAGTCTCGGTGGGGTCCGAAGAGCATCCTCACAGTGTCCTGAAAACAGACTATATCGAGAGGGACAATAGGAAATATTACCTAGACCTAAAGGAAAATCAGCGGGGTCGCTTCCTACGGATTAGACAAACCATGATGCGGGGGACTGGCATGATAGGTTATTTTGGCCACAGTTTGGGCCAAGAACAGACTATTGTCCTCCCAGCACAAGGAATGATTGAGTTTCGTGATGCCCTGGTTCAGCTGATTGAAGACTATGGCGAAGGAGACATAGAAGAACGAAGAGGTGGAGACGATGACCCACTAGAACTCCCAGAGGGGACTTCTTTCAGAGTGGACAATAAAAGGTTCTACTTTGATGTGGGCTCTAATAAATATGGAATTTTCCTGAAGGTAAGTGAGGTGAGACCACCTTACCGTAATACTATTACTGTTCCATTCAAAGCTTGGACAAGGTTTGGGGAGAATTTTATCAAGTATGAAGAAGAGATGAGGAAAATTTGCAACAGCCATAAAGAAAAGAGAATGGATGGCAGAAAGGCCAGTGGTGAAGAACAAGAATGCCTCGACTAGAGTGAAATTGAACTCCATCAGGCAAAATTTAAAATCACAAATTGGCTAAAAGTACTGATCCATTATCCTTTGAAGAAGTTTTTCCTCTTTTTTGGCCCGTTGTTACTAGTAATACCTCTAGTAGTTGATACTTCAAGAAGTCTGATTCTCATGTTATGTTACACATAGATCACTATAATTCTTACGGGAATTCCAACCTTCCCAGAGCTAAATAGTTTAGCTGCTTCAACTGCTCCAGACTATTGAAGTATGCAAATCAGCACAAAATGTGACATTCTGACATTCTAAATACCATAACTAAGATTTACATTGCACTATGACATAATCCTGAAAAAAGATACATAAATGGAAGTGTGACTTTCTATTTAACAAATTCCCCAAAAAGTATTTCAATCCCACTTCATTAAAAGCTGCTAAGCTTACCTGTAGGGCAGTTACCACAGAAACAGAAATTGACCTCCAGTATAGATAAATATATTTACTTATAAAAGGACAAGTAGATGTATATTGTCCATTGGATAACTGAATATTTATACCATCAAAGGATCAAATCTTATTATCTAATTAAACCTTAAAAATACAGTGTCATAATATTTCTTAAGAATACTATAGTGTTCTATAATTTCAAACTTTGTGGTAACCCTACATTTTATAGTTACCATATCAAAGCCGTGGGAGAGTTTTAATTGGTTATTCTAAGTTTAGTTACAATCCCTTCTTTACCTCTACTTAATGTTCTTTATATTTTTATTGACTTTCCAAAGTTTCAGGAATTACTTTTATGCCACATTGAGTGAGAGGCTTCATCCAATGGCTTTGCTATGGAAATCTTGGTGTTTTAGCTTTTCATGCTAATTTGAAGATTGCGAGAGGGTTCTTCCCCAAAATAGATCATGGACTCAAGGTGTTATACTTTATGCTTCTTCTTTAACACTATTCCAGAAGGGTTGGTGCACCAATTAACTGATATAAAAATATACCTGTAATAATATATTTTAGTAGCACTTTTGCAATTGCTACCCTTAAAACCATGTCAACACTTCCAGTATAAACCTGAATTTTACAGGTGTTTTAATTCCAGAGGGGATGGGGATTTTTTTTTTCTAAAAAGAATTTAGAACACAAATTTCCAGTCTGAGAAAAATATTATTTGAAGATTGGTTATAAATATATTTGAAAGGAAAATTCAGGCATTTTCCAAGGTGCTCTTTCTGACTTTACACAAGACTCACCCATTTACCTGTATTAAAAATTACTTTCCAGGAAGTGCCACAGCAATTTTTCAACACCTAAGCAATTTTTTAAACAAGTGGGTATAGTGTTATATGTGTACCAACCCATCCTGTATTAACTGACTGAAATTACATCTATTCAGCTATATCTTCTTCTGAATGAAATTATTGTCTTTTATCTTGGCTTTATTCACCTCCTACACAGTAAGTCCATCTAATCATATTTAAGAGCCAGAACACTGATTTCAACCCCCAAATATTACTCTCATTGATGAGAGCTGGCTGAATGGATTCAAATCAGAATGTAGCTCTTCTTTTATATGCCAAAAGTAATTTAAAATTATATCAGCAATTTTTTTCTTCCAGAGGTTTGTCCCCCAATACATTTATGTGAGGTCACTAAGAAAACTTGATGGTATGAATTAAGAAAATTAATTTTATTGGTTTATGTTACTTAAGAACAAGCAATCAGTAACCCCAACATATATACTGGTGTTGGTTTGCAGATCGTATTTCACATTTCCTCTAGTAGCGTGAAGGAATCTCATTAGTTCATTATAATTGTGGACCATCTGGATCACTATGGAACAACTGAAGGTTAGGAGATAATGTTAGTACTAGAGCTAATAGCACATGGTGGGTGTTGAGACTCTAAAAGTAGCAAGGATTTTTAAACAGTCCTAACTGTAAAATAACTATGTAGGCTTGCTAAAAAAAAGTAGTTTTTGGTCTATGAAGGAGTGATGTGCACTTGAATTACTGTACTACTGATTGTTATTGCTGCCCATCATAGTGCCTATTAATAATAATCAACCTGTCAGATTTTGGCAAACTGGAGCTGTGAATATTCTAGTATTTGATTGTTCCTATCGCTATTGCTATGAGTGTATACTCTCTCTTAAAGTCTTCCTTTCTAAAATATTTATATCCATTAGGTCTAAATGATTTCCTTTTACCTTTTGGGTCTGATAAGATTTGAGTATGTGTCTATATCTATATATATACACACACATATATGTATATATATGCATATACATATATATGTATGTATACATACATACAATACCATGTCAGACTTAAAGATAAATATCTTTAACTCATTGTATATAAACACTATTAAATTTAGTTTTCCATTAATTATTTAAGTAAAGAATTAGTTAAGCAGCCAGATTTTCTACCTTGTATGTATAGTTCAAAGTTTTTACCATCTCAAAGCTGCAGATTAAATAGATGCATATATACTGGCAATTGAATATACTCTAAAATTATTAAGCCTTCTGCCAGTCCTTTTGTTTCATTTTTTTCATAATCATTGAAAAATGAGATGATGCTATGATTTTTTGATACTTAAAATTCCCAAGAATTCATTAGCCATAATTAAATATGATCCAGTTCAAAACTCTGGTCTTAGGACATGTATTGCCATGTATCTTATAAAATAAGCTACTGTTCTTATCTGTGCAATATTCACTTTATTTATTGTCATTTGTAACATACATGGAGCTGCAAGTGTTCATGGTATCCTTCAAAATAACAGAAACCCTGCCTTGAAGACATTAAACTCTTAAGGCAACTGGAAGTTAGAAGTTAAAAAATGAGCATGAAAGTTAGTAACCAAAAGTACTAGTTCACTGTATAATTCTAAAACACTGATGATGTTTGCACATAATAATCCAAGCATAATGTGGTGCAGGCTCAAAACTGTAGTAATATAAGCTAATAGTATGAAATTTGGAAACGGGTTCCTCTTGATAGTTGGCAGTGTGCTCCTAGCAATTGAAAGCAGCACTAATCTGTTGCTTATATGCAAAAGATGCAATGTATTATAAAGATATTAAAGTTCTGCTACATTTTATAAGTTTCCTTGTTAAAGCCCCAAACTGCCATGTCCCTGAAACTTGAGTCAAACACAAGCTTATTTGCACTAAAGAGCATGGCCAAAAAAATAAATGACAGGGTGGAAAAACTAGTTGGAACCTCTTGAAATAATTGGTTCTGATAGGAGAATTTCACATTTGTCTATTTGAAAGCTATATGGTCCAGGCAGACAATCTGTCAGTTCACTAATTTAATAATGCACTTTACCTTTTGTATATAGAAGATGTACATTTATGCCACTTGACAGGTGGGATGTGTTTCAATAACTATGTAGCTAGAATCTATAAGGTGATCTCTTGCATGCATATGTTTGTGTTGGAACTGTTGTTGTAACAGGTTTCCATTAAATCAGTATAATGGAGAAGGGTAGAAGATGCTTTTGAAACAAATCCCGGTATATTTAACAAATAATTCTAAAGTAGAGTTCACATTTGATGTCTTAAGAACTAGAATAAATAAAATACTATTTCCAACCCAAATTCGTATATTTAGTTGAGATTCCCCATAATGCCCTGACATTTAATTTGGGGAATTTGTCCAGACCAAATTTTTTTTCAATCGTTTCATTGTTGATATATGTTTAAGTAATGAATAAATATGCAGTACATAATATTATACTCAAATTAAAAGTGTGGTTAGCTGATGTGGCATTATTTAAAGAACACTCAGACTAAAGAAATAAGGTTTCAAGTTAAGGAAATGCAAGGAACCTATGAACAGTCACTAACACCAATATCTCAGAATTCACAGAAGTACTAACCTTCACCAACTAAAAAGGGTATTGGGAGATTTAGCGTATCCTTCCATCATAAAAGCTTCTTAAGATGTACATTTGAAAACTAGATAACTGTTAATAATACTTTACTGAGAAACACTGTGTACTAACAATTCATCAAGAGTGTGCTATATTTACTGCGTTCATTTTATATCTATAGATAAGAATACATTAGATGGTCATCCTACCTTAATATAATCATGTATTTATATTGTAATTTTGCAAATATTTTCCATAAAATAAACATTTATCTGAGCTGCACAATTTGAAGAGGATGAAATTGGAATACACCCTCAGATGCTCATTTTAAATAAGCAGCTACCATTGAAAGCTGATGTATGTATTATCATTCCTTTAAATTTGGGTTTGTGGTATATTTTAATATTTAAATGAATAGGACTTAATTTGAATTTTAAGTGGTTTTCTGAAAATAATTTTTTCATAAGTGTGAGCTTTTATTCCTGCTTATCTCCAAATGTTTTTCATTGGAACTATTTATGAAATCCTATTCAAAGCTTTATGTAAGGGGTTTGCTTAGTCACCACTTAGTTTGAAGTCTGTCTTTACTAAAACACCAAACATCTTCGACAACATACAAAGAGGAGTTAACATTGATTCTATGCCTACAGAATAATACAGGTGTAATATTTATCACTGCCTGAAAAGGATCTTAAAATCCTTCTGAAATTTCCTTAAATGTTTCTTGAATTTCAAAGAGAAATGGTGGCTAATGGCTAGCCCATCAGAGAAAGAGAATAAGTATGATAACATGCTGTTGATGCAACCCATAGTCCACCATACTGTAGCAATGAAGTTCAGGGAAAATGTGCTTTTCCCAACTTAATATCATGTGAAAATTGAGTTTTCAGATCACAGTAACTCTGTCATAAAGAAAATATACCCAAATTTAGTAGGTAGAGCTTAGAAAAATAATATATGTATAAGTATATATTTTCATGTATAGTGGAAAAAAATCCATAGTTGTTATTAATTTGACATGCTATTTTAAATCATTTAAATTTATTTTGGTAATGAGATTTTAATCAATATTTTTGAATGGGGAGAAACATACATATAATACAAAATGGAAACAGTACAGATGGGTAGAGGGTGAAAAGTAGCAACCAATGTTAGCAATTTCTTGTGTATCCTTCTAGGGTTACTCTGCATATACAAGTATATGTGTATGTATATATATATATTCTTTTTAAAAACATACAGATGAAAACATATTATATATACTATCTTGTACCTAGTAGGTTAAATTTCAGATCTATCATTTTAAGTGACTTTTTTTTTAACTTAGATATCATACTTGAGCTAGTTAACATATCACTTAATTTGAAATATATTACTATACTAAGGAAATATCAAGGAAATTTTGAATGAATCCCATTGGTATTTACTTAAAATGCAAATATATGTGTATTTTAAATATACAAATATTCAGTTTATCCTACTAGTTTCCCTTCCCTCTTCCTAGCCATCTTGCCTTCCTATATTCCCCTCACAAATATATTGGTCTTTTTCCTGAAGTAATGCAGTTCAGGAGTGCCAGGATATTAAATAATTTAACCAAGTGTTATCTTAAGCCGTGTTCTCTAATGAAAAACACCCATATTTAAAAGCTTTAATAAAGTATCACTTTCAATTTTTACTAATTCTGTTACTATTATCTTTATCCAAAGACCTTGCCATTATAAAAGCAAATGAGTATCAGAACTTAGTGAAAAGGTATGTTACAATTCTTTTGAAATACTTTATTAACATGAAGCCTTTATCTTTATGAGAAAGGTATAACGTTCATTTAGCAACCTCATCAAATCCAAGTTTAAGCAAATAGGTCCTAACTCTAGACCCGATTGTTTAAAGCATTGATTTTTCACTGAAGGACCAAGAGTCTGTCAGTAGTCTTGGGACTAAAGGTGCTGGGATGATTTGGGGAATGAGTAAGGGTGCTATGAGGTTACAAGGACAGCTAAACTGTCTCCAGTCTCTGCTGGAAGAATATGAAATGGTCAATATAATTTTTAATGAAGTTAGCATTATTACTATTCCTATAAACATAAACAAAGCTGCTTTAATAGTTTCGTGAGCACTCCTCCCCCAAAATCATAAATTCTCTTTTCATTCCCATCAAGAGTGCATTTTGATACGACTTTCGTATTGACCACCAAGAAAAAATTATCTGAAAAATGAAAGATCCTGTACTTGAGTCCTGAAAGATGCTATCTAATTATGAATTAAAGCAACCAGAGTAAAAGATCCAATACAGTTGTAAATATCTGTAAAGATCCAATACAGTTAAAATGTGGGTTGAGGAAGAAGAATTTTTTCATGGATTGCTATCCATGAATTTTATGAACATGTCATAAGGTTTACAAATTTAAAGCATTGCTTTAAACTTTAGAATAATAGCTCTATATTTGGTAGCATAATGTCATGTTTACAAAATGAGAGAGGTGATAAAAGATAAGATCCTCTTAAACATATTTTAAAAGCATAAAAGAGTTTGCTCCCTTTATTTTCATGCTGAATAATTCATTGTAAAATTCATTAAAAATTCATCTTTAGGAATGAATTTTGCTTAAACTTAGGCTGAAAAATATTAATAATTTCCCATCCTTAATTGAAGAGCTTCCCATGTTGGTGCTTTCTGATAAATTATATTTTTCAAACTTTATGTTCTTTTGAATATTTCTTATGAAAAATTACATATTTTTATTGGGGCCAGTGACATCCACCGGTAAATAAAACATAATGAATTAGTGCTGCTATAGTGAAGTTACTTTTTGATATGAATATGAAGAAGAAAAACTCATTTAAATGGAATATATATTTTCCTGTCTAATATTGTTAACTTATTTATGATTAAGTTGCAGTTCTCTGTCTTCACACTTTACCCTCTTAAACTTAATTTTTGCAAAAAATTGTTCTATTTGGTTTTTATTTTCCTAGGGAAAGGGAAAAATAGTCCCTAATGAAAAGTGTTCGTAGTATTTAAAAGAGTTGCTCAAAGTGTAAGATTGGGGAAAAAAAGCTTATGTTGGTTTTTTTGTTTTTATCAAAATAATGGTATAAATCTGATTATCTTATTTGATCTGATTAAAGTCAGGATTTATTTTATCAGAAACTTTTATATTCAAAACATATTTATTATTTTATTTTTCTTAAAGAAAATGGTTCTCTTGGATAATACAGAAATCTTCAGGATTTTGTTGTGGATTCGATGGGTTGTTGCCTAGAGGTAGCAAACAGCAAAGAAGAAATAGGAAAGAGAAATATAATGGCTGATTATTTTGCCTGTCCATAACAAAATTCATCTAAGAGAAATAAGTCATTGTCAGAACTCAATCTCTGTTTAACCTTTAAAAAAGCATTTGAGAAAGAATAATACGATTAATTCTGCCAAGGTGTGGCCTGACCCTGAGTAAATCACTCAACTTCTGTTGGATGATTTCCTCATGTGAAAGATGAATAGCATTGTGCTGGAAGCTAAGGTTCCCTCCTACTCTAAACATTTAAAATTCTGTATCAGTGGACTGTGAAAGGAAAAATAGATGGATAATACCAGAGTTGGGAAGTGTGAGAGTTTATTTGTTTACATTAAAAACAACTATAATGATGCAGCAACCTGTGATGATACCCAACGGAACAATGCAAAAAATGTCAGTTTTATAATATGTATGTATTTCTTTAGCCACACAAAATAAAATTTTGTTTCTAGTCCTTATTAAGACCAAGTTGTTGTATACTAACTACATAACTATCCTAAACTTTAATTTTTTAAAAGAAATATTTTTAAATATTGATTATGTCCCATCTCTTTATTATATCCAATATCTCATTATTTGGAAGGAGCATTGCTTGTTTCTGCATATTCTGTAATCATTTTCTATATTCTGCATGGCAAAGGAATTTTACAGATGAATATCACTTCCTGAAATGCCATTGTTCCTAAAATAACCGTAAATCACATTGCCAAATAATACTGCAGCTGTCATGGTAGTGGTCCCTACTGTCTTCGATTCCTTCTCGTTGATCCTGTCAAATATCCTATGCTAGAAATAATGATGTCTGACAAAGACCTTCGGAAAGGATACTGACCTGTGAACAGTATGGTTCTGTTTTAGAGGACCTGTAACTACTAGGGTATGCAAAGGTTAACCATCTAATGGTTTGGGGGTTTTTTTAGCCTTAAGAAGAGTCAAAGGATGGTGATTGGAAGAGAGAAGCAGCAGCACACAAGGTTTTTGTCTTAGAAGCATTTATTTATTTATTTACTTATTTATTATTACTATTTTGTTTTTTTGAGATGGAGTCTCACTCTGTCACCCAGGCTGGAGTGCAGAGAAGCATGTATTTAAGCACCCCAGTCCTCAACTATGCAGTGCCCCACCACTGCCAATGGAGAGGATTAAAAAAGAGTGACCCATTTCTCCCTAGACCTCTCTTTTGGTGCCTGTTTATCAAAGACTCCATTTAAGAGTAACTTAAGTGTATTTTGAAGTGCATATGCATGTGTATTTTGCTAATTTCAAAAGTTTCTGTGCACATAAATTCCATTATGGAAACATTCCATATGATAACTAATCTTTGCCCTGGTGTGGTTCAAAATAGCAATTTGGTTGGTCTGTTTTCAACAAATTCTATAGAATGAATTGGCTGTTGTTAGAAAATGTTTTCTGTCTTTTCTCCTCCCTCTCCTCAAAATAGCAGATACATTTTAAATCCTTGATTGCTGCTTTTTCAGTGGTGTTTGAAATCTAAGTGGGATTTGAGAGAATACTTTCTACAAAAGTGCCATTTTGTAGAAACTTTCCTCAGCTTCCCATCAGATATTCTAAGCAACTTTACCAAAAGAACTCACCTATGTGCCAAAACTACTGAGCAAAATAAAACAACAGAACCATAGGAAAATGATGTAGGAATAAGAATAAAGATATATACAGACACCTAAATTCACAACATTCCTTATCATTTGCTAATTTACTTCAGAGACTGCTGTATTTTATTTCTAGGTTCTTCAAACTATCAATGTGATTTATTCCAGTGATTTGTCAGTCTAGAATTTCAATAGAACAAAATCTTTTGCTGCTTAGTAAATGTGCCAAAAAGGGCATCTCATGTTATACAGTTGTAAAAATAGAATTCTAAGATTCCATTCATTATAATCCTCTTTCCTTCTTCCCTCCTGCACACTGTACCCTATTGGAAGTGGGTAAGGGCATTAATTTCTTTCACTATCACATGGACCCACTCCATCCTATTTATTTGTTCAGAAGACAATTGAAACACAATAGAGACCAGAGCTGCTCTTTGAAAATCTAGAAATTGCCCTGTGAGCTAGATCTATAGACTCTAAGAAAGAAGGGCTACTACTTCACTGAACTATTCTGCACACTCTTGCCATGTTTCTATATAAGAGTTTAAGATGAATAGAAAACCGATTTGACTTGGGATGACATGAACTGAAAGGTCAGTTACTCCAACTTTTCAACACACAGTGCATCTTCAGAAAAGTATTTTTTACTAGCGTGATTGACAGGTAATTTCAGAAATGAATTTAGGCTGAGTGTGGTGGCTCACGCCTGTAATCCCAGCACTTTGGGAGACCAAGGCGGGTGGATCACTTGAGGTCAGGAGTTCAAGATCAGCCTGACCAACATGGTGAAACCCCTTCTCTACTAAAAATACCAAAATTAGCCAGGCTTGGTGGTGCGCTCCTGTAAACCCAGCTACTCAGAAGGCTGAGACAGGAGAATCGCTTGAACCCAGGAGGCGGAGGTTGCAGTGAGCTGAGATGGCACCACTGCACTCCCGCCTGAGCAACAGAGTGAGATGCCATCTCAAAAAAAAAAAAAAAAAGAAAGAAAAGAAATGAATTTGGTCCCTAGAGAAGTTTAACCATGACCATTTTAACAGAGAAGGTGGTAAGAAAAGGAAGAGTCAATTAAGATTTATTAGTAGTAATAACTATTACTTATTGACCACCCACTGTATACTGGACATAGCTGGGCCCCTTATAACTACTATTCCTAATCCTTATAACAACCCTATTATCATCCCCATTTTCATTTTCATAGGATTTTCCAGAGGTTTATAAACTGGTTCGGAATTTCAGAATTAATGTATTTGAACGCAAATTTACACCAAAGCCAAAGATAGTGCCCATTCAGTTAGGCCAAACTGCCTTTCAGACTTCCTATGAAGCTGATCCTTCCAACTCTAATAAAGCACAGTCTATCCCCAGTCGCCACTATACATCTGCCTCAGCTTACTAGGAATTATTTTATCCAAAACCATCCCCCTATATGTGGGACTAGTCTCACCAAAGAGATGCTTGGCTTACATGAGGATTCCGTTGGTTAAAGTTGGTGCTAATAAATACAAGTTATTTGATCTTTAGTTTACAGATAAAACCTCTAATCCTGATCAACTATTTCCAATAAATGTCATAATTTTTTAAAGGGATCAGATCACAAGAATGTAGAAGAGCTTCACAGTTTCATCCCTAAGGGCAGAGAGGAGACAAATTACTCTTCACCATGGGTCTACAATTTCATTTTCATGAACCAAAAACAACTGGTTATCTTAGTTTCAAAATAAATCTTACCAGTATTTTTGGATGTTTTATTGATTTCTTACAACTTTTTCCTGCCATCTTATTGATGTCTCACAACTTTTCCCGCTGTAGTCCTCCCTACATCATTCCTCTCATTTTCATATTTAATTACCAAATTTCCTCCTCTTTCTCTTAATTCCAGTGGAATAAACAGATAATTGCTCGATTTACAGATACATATTTTTCCCCATTACTATAGGGTACTAATTTTCAAACTTCAGTGTGAATACAAATCACCTCAATGGTTTGTTAAACCACAGATGGCTGGCCCCAGCTCAGAGTTTCTATTCAGTAGGACTGGTAGGGTGGGGAGAAGACCAAGAATGTGAAATTCTAACAGTCCCAAGGAGAGTGGATGCTATGATCTAGGGGGACCGCACTCTAAGAACCACATTGCTCTCAGCTGATGAGATTTTTACCTTAGCTACAAAAGATAGTGCTAGAAAAACTCAGTCGAAACAACTAGGGTATCTGGGTAGAAAGAGGAGACTCTCAGAGCTACTCCTTCTTCTGCCTTGACAAGCTTACAAATCTTGAAACAAGCAACTTTTTAAATAAGTTGACCATGGTTTTGGAAAAAATTATTTTCTTCTCTTTTTAATAACCTTTCTGATTCCCTCTCATTTCTCAACAGCTATCTTGAGAGAAATCGGATAGGAATTAATAGTTATGAAACCTCATGTGAAAAGCTCAGCTTTTTTTTTTTTTTCAGCTTTTAAATATATGGAGACTGATGCATATTTTTAATTTATTATGTAATTATGGTATATAAATCTTGGTAAAGAAAAGTGAACGATTTATCTACTTAAGAATTATTAATACAAGTTTAATGACTATTAAATATTAGGACTTGAAAGATCTTGGAATTAATTTAGTCCCTTAGTTTTCCATTTTGCGACATACATCATGTAGCTCAAATGGTTCATAATTACTAGAGTAAGCTAAGTAAACAGAATTTAAAGGCTAGAGCTTAAAATGCTGATTATGTCTTAAGATATATAAATGGTGAGAAATATACTAATTTCCTGTAAAAGCATGTAGTGTTTTTACCATCTTCATGTATCCTCTCTGTACGTATAGAATGGAGGAACTATATACTGTAGTGTGTTTACAGTACCTTTTTTGTCTGCAATCTCTGCCTCCCAGGTTCAAGCGCTTCTCCAGCCTCAGCCTCCCGAGTAGCTGGGATTACAGGTGTGTGCCACCACTCTCAGCTAATTTTTGTATTGTTAGTAGACACAGGGTTTTGCCATGTTGGCCAGGCTGGTCTCAAACTCCTGACCTCAGGTGATCTGCCCGCTTTGGCCTCCCAAAGTGGTGGGATTACAGGCATGAGCCACCACCCCCGGCCTGTAGTACTTTTCTTTAGATTAACAATTGAACTCATTGCTTTAAGATTAGAGATATTGGCTGGGCCCGGTGGCTCACGCTTGTAATCCCAACATGGTAGGAAGTGGAGGCAAGCAGATCATGTGAGGTCAGGAGTTCGAGATCAGTTTGACCTACATAGTGAAACCCCGTCTCTACTAAAATACAAAAATTAGCCAGGCATATAGGCAGGCTCCTGTAATTCCAGCTACTCCGGAGGCTGAGGCAGGAGAATCACTTGAACCCAGGAGGCGGAGGTTGCAGTGAGCCAAGATTGCCCCACTGCACTCCAGCCTGGGCAACAGAGCAAGACTCCCTATCAAAAAAGAAAAAAAAATAGAGGTGTTTCACCTGAACACTCATTGAGCCCACCTTCTATAACTAACATATTTTTAAGTAATTTATTCTATGCTTGCCAACTTCGTAGATATTCTGTACTATAATTAATATGTTGATCAAAATTAATAAAACCATATTTTTTTGAGACGGGGTCTCACTCTGTTGCCCAGGCTGGAGTGCAGTGGCAAGATTTCGGCTCACTGCAAGCTCCGCCTCCTGGGTTTACACCATTCTCCTGCCTCAGCCTCCCGAGTAGCTGGGACTACAGGCGCCCACCACCACGCCCGGCTAATTTTTTCTATTTTTCAGTAGAGACGGGGTTTCACCATGTTAGCCAGGGTGGTCTCGATCTCCTGACCTCATGATCCGCCCACCTTAGCCTCCCAATAATAAAACCATATTTTGTATTGAAATCTACATAATATCTATAACTATATATAAACCTTAATGCTATCATTCTAGTGGATTACATCCTATTGAAGTATTAAATTAATTCATACGTAGACATTTGGCAGTTCTGCAAGTTCATTGACTTCTCTTAACAGCTACTACCTTTGAATGATTAGCACTCCAGAACACTGAATTAGTTCCTAATTGTGAAAATGATTAACTAACTGCTGACATAACAGAGATAGTCACAAACTCAAATGGATCATTATAGGTAATGTAACTTTTTTAAAAATTCTCTATTCATTTGTATTATGGCTACAAGATAAATTTTAGGTTAAAAAAATTAAGTGTTAGAATTATACTTCGAGTAGGCTTCAGGCAGAATAAATTTATAGTAGACTTCAGCTCAACATTAGGGCAAACTTTAAGGATTGCGTGACTTCTCTGCTCCTGGAATTATTTAAGGTAGAGACTGGGCACGCACTGAATGTGGGATGCATAAAGGGAATTAAAAAATCAGAAAACGTGAATTGTTATGGCTCAAAGATTCTTCTCCACTCCAAGGGATTCAGAATTTATTGGAAATAATCATTGGAACTTTTGCCTTCAGGCCTTCTGTTAATTTACTGGTTTGGATAAAGAAGTGTGATTTCAAATTTTCTAATATTATTGTGAAAACATATAAAGAAAAAAGTCCTTCTTCCCATCCTTTGCTATTGCAGAACAATGTAAGAACTAGGTTTTAAATTTTCATGAACTTTATTAATTAAATGACTAGTTAAATAGTATTTATGAAATTTATTCTGCAAGATTAAGTCTACCTTTTATAATTTTCAAAGAAACTTTTCACTTTCAGTCTTTTTTCAAAAAAGATTGTATGAAGGAATAAATTTAGTATTTGTAGTGCTATTTCAAAAGTACCTGCTATAGATTTATTTAGAAAGACATAAGAGGCAGTAGGGTAAATTGGAAAACCAAATTATTGGATATTATCAAATTTTTTCTTTATAAAAATTCAGATTAAATTTTGTTTAAAAGTCGAAACATCTGTAATATCTTTCTGTATTTTTTCTTGCACTGCTCAATTCAGGTGGAAAGAAGCAACATCGTTTGCTAATTTCATCTTAAATTTTTTGTTTTAAACAACAAGTTTCCAAGCAAGTTCATTATTGCTACAAATGCAATCATATCTAAATTCAGGACCTTGTGAATTCATATGAAACTCGATTCTCCTGGTAGTGTCCACTTTTTTCTTGTTACTTCTTCTAATCATCTGTACTTTCTTGTGATACTGTAACGTTTCCAGATTTCAAGTGGGCAAATAGTAGCTTTTATGGAGAGATCTGAGTGGTTTAGATGTTATCACACAAACATCTATAAACTATATTGCACATTTCTAAATATTTGGCTAAGCAAATTTTATTCCTCCACATAAATATTACATACATGTTATATATAATAGATATGGATATATAGTCTCTCTTATAGAATGAGTATGTGTAATATATGTTAAACATATATATTGCACATGCATATATATACAATTTTTTACATGTATGTAAAAAATTTTAAAAGAGATCCCAATCCTATTCACCTTTTTCTTGTCCCTCGAGACGCAGTGGCAAATTGGTTTCATCTCGCTTGTATCTACAATTGATTGGCTGCCCTAAAGTGCTGTGTTCGTATCTACAGGGAGAGGGAAAAAACAGCATTCATGCCGAGTATTTGCTATTTGTCATTCCTGCTTTAGAGACATAAAAGTTCTCATTGTAGCTCTAAAAATTTCTAGCTTAGCCAGATAGCTGGCAGTTGCAGCACAAACTACCATGTGACTCACCTGGAATGTGTCTCTTCTAATATGTGAAAGAGATTGTTTGAAATCTTTCCTTTTTTCTTTTTCTCTTTTGATCATCTCTCCTTTAAAAGAGCAGAGCATCTCCACTATGCCTCTCAGAAACTAGAAGAATGATGGCCATGATGATGTCATCAAAGACACTCTTAAGTATTAAACTCTACATTTGCCCCCATTAAAATGACAGCAGTTGCATCCTTTAAAATTTAGTCCAGTGATTCTCAAATATTAGTGTGCAGGTGTATTAAATAAAAATATAGGTTTGGTCCCCATCCTAGGATATTCTGATTTGATTGGTTCAAGAGAGGGGTTCAGAAATTGGCATTTTCTGTTGTCTTAGTCATTCTGATACAAGTGGTCTGGAAGCCCCTCTTTGTCATTGACTTAGACTGTGGACTTGCATTCTTTTTTGTTTGTTTCTTGTTAGACTTGCATTCTTTCTTCCATATCATTTTTCCAACAGAAATTGCTTAAATTTTAAATACTCTTAGTCATAACACCATAGGATGATGATTTTTTGGTTACAATATTAATAAGTAGTATCTGGGGCTCACTTTATTTTATGTATTTATTTATCTGCCTATTTATTTATTTATTTTTGAGACAGAGTCTCACTCTGTTGCTCAGGCTGGGGTGCAGTGGTGTGATCTCAGCTCACTGCAACCTCCACCTCCCAGATTTAAGTGATTCTCATGCCTCAGCCTCCTGAGTGGCTGGGACTACAGGCATGTGCCACTATGCCTGGCTAATTTTTGTATTTTTGATAGAGACAGGGTTTCACCATGTTGGCCAGGCTGGTCTCAAACTCCTAGCCTCAGGTGACCTGCCCGCCTTGGCTTCCCAAGTGCTGGAATTACAGGTGTGAGCCACCGTGCCCAGCTTTGATTTGCTTGTTTGTTTTTGTTGTTGTTTGTTTGTTTTTTGAGATGGAGTCTCGCTCTGTCCCCCTGGCTAGAGTGCAGTGACACGATCTCACTGCAAGCTCCGCCTCCCGGGATCACGCCATTCTCCTGCCTCAACCTCCTGAGTAGCTGGCACCACAGGTGCATGCCACCATGCCTGGCTAATTTTTTAATTTTTTGTAGTGACAGCATCTCTTTATGTTGCCCAGCTGGTGTTAAAGTCCTGGGCTCAAGCATTTCTCCCACCTCAGCCTCCCAAAGTGTTGGGATTACAGGCGTCAGGCACTGCACCTGGCCAGGGCTCACTTTAAACACAGAGAAGCTAAATGCATAAATCCAGGTGTTTAAAATTTTGTATACTATCGTACTGGCCAGCTTTCTGGGCAGTGATTCCTGGAAATGCCAGTTTCTCACCCACCTCCTAAACTCATGTTCTGTCTGTCTGGTCTTAGTTGACATCAGTCCACTGGTTTCATACTCCCTGGATTTCACAACCAAACATTCAGAGTCTTTAGAGCCAGGCAACTGGTCTTTCAGTCTCAAAAGTTGACCCTTTAAGTCTCAAATGACATTTCTCAGCCTCTTTTTTAAAAAATATATATACAGTATAAACCTATCATTTATCAGGAGTAGAAAAAAATTGCCTTAGTCAATCTAGTCAGTCTTTGAATGCCTCACTTCAGGTGGTTGCGTGTTTTTTTGTTTGTTTGTTTTCAGTTGTGGAAAAAAAAAATGCATAGCATAAAATTTACCATCTTAACCATTTCTAAGGGTTCAGTAATGTTGTGTTCAATAGCGTTAAGTATATTCACCTTGTCATGCAACCAATCTCCAGAACTTTTTTGTCCTCCAAAACTGAAAAGCTATATCCATTAAACAACTCCCCATCTTCCTTTCCCCCAGCCTGGCAACTACCATTACAGTTTCTTCTCAACCTTTTCTTTAAGCAAGATATTTTCTTAACCCTTCTCCCATCCATAATGGGTTTACAGTTATTGCTATTTAGCTCTCCAAGTATAAACCTTATCTCCTGTATTGTTGGAATTCTTACATGCAAAAAGATTTACAATTACAAAGCAATTGTGCTTGTATTAAGATAAGATATGCTTTTAATCTTTGAGCGAAGGTATTTTATCCTGGAAGCTTTTCCACTGATTTACAGTGGGAGGTAAGCCTTTATTCCTCTTGAGACCTATGGAACACACTTTATGCTTCCTGGCTGATTTGTTATTTTATTTGTTTGTTGAAGGTTTAAGGCTAGAGTTACCAGGGCAATTAGGCTTAAATCCTAGAATTTCCTTGGCTTTTTCCTGTGTACATTCTAAGACTGTTTTACCATAACACATTATAACGTAAGTAGTAGATTGGAAGTTTTTCTGGAATTTGACAAATTAATGTTTGCTAAATGATTTCATAATCTTTGCTTGTTCAGTATAAAACTGTTTACCTTTAAACAACCTTATTAGAAACACAATTTGGGAGGAAATAGGTAAAAAATAAAAATGTATTTTTCTGCAAATGAACTGTTTCAAATGTTATTTTCAAAATCTTTGGCAGTCAGAAAATACTCAACCTGTGAAATACATTTTTTAAACTCTTATTCTGTAAAAGTTTTTCTTTTGAAACATTTCTCTTCCTCTGTTATTAAAATTTTTAAAAGAAATGAATAAAAGCTTAAAGTCTTGTAAGCAATATACATCTAAATAACCAAAAATGCTATAATTATGAGTATGCTGCTTATGATCTTCCCATAGGGAAAAAAAATCTCTCTTTTCTTAGCCTAAATTATTTTAGAGCTAGCACAAAAACTAATTGATCATGACTCTTGGATAATGATAACTAAGTCTTGGTTTCATGAATTTAACAATTTATATCAAGGCTACCTTATGAGGTTTTCACACAGATGCTATTTGTATTGAACCATTTTAAATAATTCCATAATCTGGAATAATTCAGATTTTTTTTTTTTTTTGAGACGGAGTCTCGCTGTGTCCCCCAGGCTGGAGTGCAGTGGCTGGATCTCAGCTCACTGCAAGCTCTGCCTTTCGGGTTCATGCCATTCTCCTGCCTCAGCCTCCCTAGTAGCTGGGACTATAGGCGCCCGCCACCTCGCCCGGCTAGTTTTTTTGTATTTTTTAGTAGAGACGGGGTTTCACCGGGTTAGCCAGGATGGTTCGATCTTCTGACCTTGTGATCCACCCGTCTCAGCCTCCCAAAGTGCTGGGACAGATTTTTTTAATGATCTGCTGCAACATATTGGTATTACTGAATCTCATTGTTTCTTTGATTTCCATTATAAAATTAGAAATATTTTCTGGGGCCAGGCGCGGTGGCTCAAGCCTGTAATCCCAGCACTTTGGGAGGCCGAGACGGGCGGATCAGGAGATCAGGAGATCGAGACCATCCTGGCTAACACGGTGAAACCCCGTCTCTGCTAAAAAATACAAAAAAAACTAGCCGGGCGAGGTGGCGGGCGCCTGTAGTCCCAGCTACTCGGGAGGCTGAGTCAGGAGAATGGCGTGAACCCGGGAGGCGGAGCTTGCAGTGAGCTGAGATCCGGCCACTGCACTCCAGCCCGGGCGACAGAGCGAGACTCCGTCTCAAAAAAAAAAAAAAAAAAAAGAAAA
>NC_045440.1:29203456-29247961 GCF_002776525.5 Piliocolobus tephrosceles | reverse complement strand
AAAAAAAAAAAAAAAAAAAAAAAGAAAAAGAAAAGAAATACTCCTTGAGTTGAAAAGATTTAGTGAAGGTGTTGTGTTGCAGCTGATTTAGTAATGTTGCAGGCAATTATCGTTTTTTGTTTTCAGTGTTCCCCTCACTATTTAAGATCTTTCCTCACTGATCGCCATATCACCCCGAAATCACAGAAGTTTATTTAATGCCATGCATTCATCAGAGCATGTGATGCCAGAACTTAACCTCCCCTCAATTTGCAGCTTCTAACCTAAGCTGGACACTAATATTTTGCCAGTAGGAACCTTTTTTTGAGACAGTTTCGCTCTTGTTGCCCAGGCTGGAGTGCAGTGGCACCATCTCGGTTCACTGCAACCTCCATCTCCTGGGTTCAAGTGATTCTCCTGCTTCAGCCTCCTGAATAACTGGGATTACAGGCGCCCACCACCATGCCTGGCTAATTTTGTATTTTTAGTAGAGATGGGGTTTCACCATGTTGGCCAGGCTAGTCTCAAACTCCTGACCTCAGATAATCCGCCTGCCTCAGTCTCCCAAAGTGCTGGGATTACAGGAGTGAGCCACGGCGCCTGGCCAGGAACCTTTATATAGTACAATGAATTCCAGCCTGAAAACTCCCCAAGTTCTGAGCCTTTATTTAATAAATATTTACCTAATATAGCAATTATTATATTAAACTGACTTAGAATGAAGAATGCCTGTGAGATTTATAATGACTAAAGTTAGTTTGCATTGTTGTTCTTCAAGCGTTATTCAACTGTACTCCTCTTTAAGCAAGTTTTTGGGTCACTAGGTAACTGTGATTTAGTTTGTTGATCACCATTTATTGTTTGACTCATTTTTTCAAAGACCCAAGTATTATATTTAATGACATACCAAGCTGTACTTCAAGCAGTGCCCTCTTTTAAGGTGATTTGCATCTGACTTGAGTCATATTAAATAATATCTACATTTTATTTGATGCAAATGTTTTAAATTTTATATGAAAAAATCAATCTTAGGTAAACACAGAACTTGAGTCTTAAATTAGATTCTTAATAACTCAATTCTAAATGATTAGTAAATTTGTCACAAAATAACTATAAAGTGAATGTGAATGATAAATTACTCAGTATATCTATGCTATAATAAACTCCAAAAAATTAGTTGTGTAGTATTTGGACTACTATTTCAATCATTCAGAAAACTGTATTAAAAAATCCTTGCAGTCTTGCTGCTGACCTCATGGTGTGCAGTAATGTGGTATAGAGGTGATGCACTGTCTTTCAGAAGCCTTGGATCTATGCCTTCTAGGTGGGCCTGGGGCAAGTCATTTAACCTCTGTGGACCTCAGCTTGCTTATCCATAAATTGAGGAAATTGGATCAGAGTGACGATCTCTAAGAACCCCTTCAATTTCTGTATCCCTGAAGTCAGTGAAGCTTCTCTTAAAGTTAGTTTCTACTTTCTTCTTTGGCCTTTTCTCATTTTCCTCCCACTCTCCTTGGTTTCATCTCTCATCTGACATTTATTGACCATCCTTTCCTTCTCGGCATAGTTCATATTTAGTTATGGCCACTTTACAGTGTTGCAGTATGCTGCTTCTCTGCCTAGTTTGCCCGGTTCCCTTTTTTACCCTGTCATTTAATTTTACGTATACATTATCTTGGAACTAACACAAAAACTAGTTGATCATGATATATTGTATATATAATCAGTAAGACTTATCTTTTGGCCCTGTACACAAAAGTTTTAAATAGGCAATTCTTCCAGTTCCAAGAGATTTTTTTAGACACAACCTAAAACTTGATAGAGTATATTTTAAACTTAAGTTCCCCTATGAAAAATCCTACCTCCTTAACTCGAAATTAAGTTTAAACGCAGACTGTTTCTTCCTCTTTTGTATTCGCCTCTCAACCTTGCGCTGGGCTGATTACTTAAATCATCTCTTTTCACTTAATCACCAGTATTCCTGTTCCTGTTTTGTCTTTGAAATCTCCTTGCTTCAGAATCACAGTACTTAACAGACAAATCTAAATGGCAACAATTGTTAATGAAAGTGATAGTTTTAAAATGTAACAAAAAATGCTATGTCATCTTTATTTCAAAGATGACTCACAATTAAG
This sequence comes from Piliocolobus tephrosceles, assembly GCF_002776525.5. NCBI lineage: Eukaryota > Metazoa > Chordata > Mammalia > Primates > Cercopithecidae > Piliocolobus > Piliocolobus tephrosceles. Next base: position 29,245,847 of record NC_045440.1, on the reverse strand, counting down.
GGATGATTTGTTGCCTGCACACCCTGAATTTTATTTCAGAAATATTCTTTCCCTTGCTTAATGGATAAGTGATGCTGTTCCTCTACTCATTCAAGGGACATTGAGTGGCTACTTTTTGCCAGGCTCTGTGCTAGGGACTAGGGATACAATGACTTAGGAAAGACAAATATTTCACTGCCATTAGCTTTAAGTGTGCCATGTCCAAAGTTATTTGATTCAAAGCAGCTTTTGGAGCCTTACAGTATCATTTTGTTCATTCAACAGATAAGTATTTGATTATCTGCCATGTGCCAGACAGTGTGTTGGTATATATGGAAGTATATTTGAAGCTATCTAGTATAAAATGCTATGCATTATTTTTCCCTTAACAATTTATCCTTTAAATATGATTATCTACATACTGTCATAGTGCTCAAAATATATTTCATTGATGCAGATTTAGAGAAATACAATGATACTATTTTAAACAATAATTGTGTCTTCCTCATTCCAAATCTGCCTTGATGTCCTAGGGTGAAAATAACTATTCTGTTTCATCTCATGTGCCGTTGTGTTCAAGTGGTAATGACTACCTGAGTCCTAGGTTGGAGATGATTGTGAAGCTCCATTCAAGCCCATGGTAGAAGACTGTGATGATTTCTGTATGTTGATGGGCAATTAGATGAGGAAAGGAAGGAGTAGTTATATACATGTCACATGTTAGCCCTTCCTACCCCAGGCTTTTGTATTCATCTTCACTTTAATTTTATTTCACTCTCATTGCATATGCAATATATTCACAAATTCTTTTTCTCCTCATGTGTTTGGATTGACAAAAATCCATCATTGTTCTCAGCTATGATGACTGTCTCACCAATGTCTTAGCCAACCAAATGAGATATTACTAACACCTCTGTGTTAGTAAATCCAGTTGTAATAATTTTCACTATAGAGACACTGCAATGAAGACAATTAATAGATAAATTCAGTTAATCATGAGTACAAAAAAATTGTCCTGAAAGTTTTCCATAACTGGTCATTAATTATGAAATATTTTCTAATTCAATTAAAGATAAAAAGAATGTGTAATTTTAAATTATAATAATTTACATATAGGTTAAAATCATTTTCTAAGTTCTTTCATCTGTTATACCTTATTTTACCCTGATGAAATTCCTGATTTAGATTAGTTCAACATGACTATCCCCACTTAACAGTTGAAGGAAACCAAAGCCCAGCAGGTGAAATGATTTGCTGTAATCACTTAGCTGCCTAATGAAAATACCAGGGTTTTAACAAGCCCATTGCTCATTGAAGCCTTTTATATTAATAATAACAGAAATTTAAAGAGGTAAACTTGAAATCAAAATTTGGCAAAATTAAGTATATATGTTTATAGCTCATTTAAAGAGTTTTTTGAAATGCAATCTCGGTATTTTTTTGCTTTCATCACATCTTTAGACTCAATTCTGCACTCAGTACACTGTTGGTTTTGGCCCTGGCAGAAGGCCTAGCAACTCATTACATTGGTGCTCATGTCTGTGCACCAGCTGCTTGCCGTTTTCAGCCTTTGCCTCAAACTCTGAGCCTTTGTCCTCTGTGCTTAAGACTCCCTGCCTGGCCGGGCGCGGTGGCTCAAGCCTGTAATCCCAGCACTTTGGGAGGCCGAGACGGGCGGATCACGAGGTCAGGAGTTTGAGACCATCCTGGCTAACACGGTGAAACCCCGTCTCTACTGAAAAATACAAAAAGCTAGCCGGGCGAGGTGGCTGGCGCCTGTAGTCCCAGCTACTCGGGAGGCTGAGGCAGGAGAGTGGCGTAAACCCGGGAGGCGGAGCTTGCAGTGAGCTGAGATCTGGCCACTGCACTCCAGCCCGGGCGACAGAGCAAGACTCCGTCTCAAAAAAAAAAAAAAAAAGACTCCCTGCCTAAGCTTCCCACTGTAGCTAACCTTCCAGAACCTGACCTTTCCTCACCTGTTAACCCAAATCTTGTCATGGCACCTACATTGAAGAATAGCCCTCCAAAAGTGATATCATTTAGAGGATTTAAGAGGTAAAACTACTTCATTTGCATAATAAGTTTGGTTAATTAAACTTCTAGTAAATCTTTTCCCTGCATTCTTTTTTTATTTTTATTATTATTATTATTATTTTTTTTTTCAAGACAGGGTCTTGCTTTGTCACCCAGGCTGGAGTGCAGTGGTGCGGTGTCGTCTCACTGCAGCCTTGACTTCCGAGGCTTAAGTGATCTTCCCACCTCGGCCTCCCGAGTAGCTGGGACTACAGGCGTGCATCACCACGCCCAGCTATTTTTTCTATTTTTTGTGGACACGGGGTCTCACTATGTTGCTTAGGCTGGTTTACCCTCTACATGCTTATGAACAAGAGATAAATGACCACATGATAAGTTAGAAGCAGACTTTTTCAGAAACCTGTTTGAAAGGAATGATCCAGGTTTTATGAAACCTACTCAAGAACCCACTGTTCTTCGTCTTCATCAGTACTATGATTACAGTTGTTGATAGTGAAGGCCCTAGAGCACTGCAATGTTCTCATTTGCGCATGCAAAATTTAATCATGTTTATTAAGCTGTATTTATTAAAGCAGAAAATCAAAATAATACATATTAGAAATATTTCCGTTTCAATAGGATTAAAAGCATACTGTTAACTAGGAATTGCTGTTAAGTAAATGACTTCGCTCCCTGACATTCCCAGTTAACCATGGTTTTGTAGCAGTACTGAGGAGCTAGCAGGCTAAATTCTGAATTCTTACAAGCAGATTGAATTATTCTGGTGGTTTTTTGTGTGTTTTTTTGTTTTTTTAGAGACAAGGTCTCTGTCACCCAGGCTAGAGTGCAGTGGTGCAATCTCGGCTCACTGCAACCTCCACCTCCGGGGTTCAAGTGCTTCTCCCACCCCAGCCCCCAGAGTAGCTGGGGCTACAGGTGCATGCCACCACACCCAGCTAATTTTTGTATTTTTTGACAGAGATGGGGTTTCACCATGTTGGCCAGACTAGTGTTGAACTCCTGACCTCAAGTTCTCCACCCATCTTGACCTCCCCAAGTGCTGGGATTACAAGCGTGAGCCACTGCACCTGACTGAATTATTCTGTTTCTGTATTTATGGCCATAGAAGTTTCAGATTGGCTTAATCTGCACAGATTATCATATAGTTATAAATATAAAAGTCAGATCAATACGGCTAAGATTATCAAGGAGGAGCCTGATAGGAGTTCCACACTTGCCTTTTGCCACGAGAAGAAAACAACAATGATTTTAATTGACTTCCTCTACCCCTTTAAGCAATAGCAGTAATTTCAGCTGTATTTTTAGGTATTGGATCCCTGAAAGTTATCAGGCAATCTCAGTGGCCTACTATAAAGTGTAAACAGAACAGACCTTGGTGTCAGCCAGTCCTGGGTTCAAGCCCAAATTCTGTCCTTTATTGTATAATTTGGAGCAGTTTATATAACTGTATAGAGTTGTGAGAATTTATTCATTCATCATTCATTGTATATTTATCAATCACCTACTATGTGCTGGGCAATCTTCAAAGTTCAGAGGATTATATTGATAACAAAATGTAAGGTTCCCTGCCCTCACAGAACCTAGAGTCAACCAGAATTCTCTTTAAAAATTAAATGCTACCGGGCACAGTGGCTCACACCACCTGAGGTCAGGCATTCGAGACCAGCCTCGCCAACATGGTGAAACCCCATCTTTACTAAAAATACAAAAATTAACCAGGCGTGGTGGCACGCAGCTATAATCCCAGCTACTCGGGAGGCTGAGGCAGGAGAATCGCTTGAACCCAGGAGGCGGAGGTTGCAGTGGCAGCGAGCCGAGATCCTGCCACTGTGCTCCAGACTGGGCAACAAAGCCAGATTTCATCTCAAAAAAAAAAGAAAGTTAAATGCCTTCAGGTACGTAAAGCTGTTAACAAAATGTCACGTAATCAAAGCATTTAGCAAATATTAATTAACGTCATTATTAATTATTTCCAACCCACAGAATGGATCGTTCCCTGGAAAGTATAACAAAATTATGCAAAATTCAAAGGGAGCCTCCTTTTACCATCAGAACCTTTAGGTGTAGCAGCTGCAAGGGAATTGGGCTGCTTATAATATCACGAAACTGTTTTTAGTCAAATATAAAAGTACACAATTGTGCAGGCAAAACTTTCTTGCACAGGAAACAAAAAGCACTAATTATAAAAGAAAAAGACAATACATTAGACTCCATCAAAATTAAAATTTCCTACTCATCCAAAGACACCATTAAGAAAATGCATAAACTGTCCACAGACTGGAAAATAATTGAAGCATAGTTTTATTCCTAGAGGAAATCAGAACAGCTTTGTTTTTTCCTTTTTTAAAAAAACATGATCATTACGCTGTCTGCATGATTGGGGGACCAATTGCTCCAGTGCTAAAAGGATTACATTCACCTATTTCCTAGTACCTACAGTTTTTCTCATCTAGATCTACCATCGACTTTGATCGTTTTTTGCCTGAAGATGTGTTTGGGGGTAATATAACACTCTCATTTTACAAGAGATAGGACAAATATTTGTATGACTTTGATATCAGTTACCTAGTCGTTTCAGAACTTGAACTAGACGTTATTAAGTGGTCCTTCCACTGTTCAGTGTCGGTTTCTCTGATTACACTGATTTGGCTTCAAAATCAGTGAGATTATATAGGCGTCATTCCTAATATTTGTTTTTATCCTTCAACTAGAAGAGTTTTCTCACCTCTTTATTTTCAAGTTGAAAGCATTATTATAAGAGTATGTTCATGGGTCATTTGACTCTGAAAAAAAAAACTTTTTGGAGGTTGATGCACACTTTAATCTTCAATTTCAGGATAGTAAAGAACCATTATAATTTAAGCCCCAGTGACTATCATAAAACAGCTTTTACCCGACCACCATCTTAATACTGAGATTTTCCTCTTTCATATTTGAACATATTTTTTCTATCATCTACCTCTTAGAACTCTATTTTCCTTTGATACTAATGATTTCTCTCACTCTCAGAAATGTTGACATGAAATGCCACATGACTGTCCTTTTTGTTCATCCCAAAACTTTTTATTGTTCACTCTAGAGAAGCAGATAATGTCCTTTAGTGTCACTAACTGAGTTTTTAAAAGGAAGATTTGATAGCTAAGAATCTGTAGTATCAATTTATCATTTTTACAATTGGGTCAAGATATATTTATGCAATTTTTATGTTAATAATAGCATAATAGCAGTAGCAATATAATGTGTGGCTTGGGAGTTTCAGAGCTTTTTTAAAAAAACTAAGTATGTGCCTATGCTTTTCCTTTTTAACTATATTGAATGTGTAATGTTGAGTTAGAAGACACTGTGAGGTAAGAAATGGCAATTCAAGGGGAATGAGAACATTCGTTTATTTATTCAACAAATATGTATTAAGTTACTCCCATAGGCCCAGCATTGTACTAGGGAAATTGCTCACTATTTTTATTTTTCCCCTCTAACCTAAGGTGGAGATGATAATGAATAGTAAAATTACATGTTTTAGATGTGTTTGTATGTTATAGGTGGATTTGGGATAGCAAATGCCTTTGGTGGGTTTCACTTGGAACTACAAAACGAAGTAAATTAGAGAAATAATTGTCTGACTTCTGATAATAGGGTTTTTTTTGTTTTTTTGTTTTGTTTTGCTTTTTGTTTTTTTGAGATGGAGCTATTCTCCTGTCTCAGCCTCTCAGAGTAGCCAGGACTACAGGCGCCCACCACCACACCCGGCTAATTTTTGTATTTTTAGTAGAGAAGGGGTTTCACCATATTGGCTGTGGCTGGTCTCGATCTCCTGACCTTGTGATCCCCCCCCCCCCCCGCCCTCGGCCTCCCAAAGTGCTGGGATTACAGCCGTGAGCCACCGTGCCCGACCTTCTGATGACAGTTTTAATTTTGTAGATGAATATTTGGCATGACATGTGGATAAATTATGTCGAGGTCATTACTGTTTTCTTCTCAAAACCAAAAGAATTTTCTCACTTATTTATTTTTAGAATTGTCAGATAGTGTAATAAGTTATTTCTGTAGGAAACTGGAAATTTATTGGATATTTGACTCTGAATGTAACCTCTTTAAAGCTGATGAACAAGTGGTCCCTTAGATTTGAAGTGGTAAGTTAGTCATAAGTTAGGCTCCCAGACACTGGCATTCAACATGATTTTAAAGTGTGATAGACCGTATATACACTTGACTGTGCGCCAAGCAGCATAAGGTAATATCTTGTTTCCTTCCCACCTAAAAGTTTTAAGTGCATCAGTCTCCTTTCTCTACTCATGGTGTCTTATTGCTCCACTAGTAGCCCCTGATATAAAACCTGTGTCCTCCATAGAGAATTAGTCATGAAACCCTTTCCAGAGCATGTTGTTCTCTACGTGGTGGTTTGAAGGGAGAAGTTTTGAAATGAAAAAAAAAAAAAAAGAAAAAGAAAAATGCCAAGGAGCTTCTGATGCCTTAGAAGGAATGTTGTGTTTCATTGTAATGCATTTTAACATTTTTATTAAGATATAATTTAATGAAATGCTCAGATCTTAGCATGTCATGCAGTCAGGTTCGATGAATTTGAAGACACATTTCTGTCACCCTAGAAAGTTCCCATGTACCCCTCCCTGGTCAACACTCCCCCGACCCTGACTTCCAAAAGCAACCACTGATCAGATTTCTGTCACCACAGGTTAGTTTTGTCTATTCTGGAATCCCCTGTTAATTGCATGTATTTTTCTTTTCTTTTTTTTTTTTTTTTTGTTTTGTTATGTTTTGGTGACAGGATCTCACTCTCACCCAGGCTGGGGTGCAGTGGCATGATCTCAGCTCGCTGCAGCCTCTACCCCCCAGGTTTAAGCAATTCTCATGCCTCAGCCTCCCAAGTAGCTGGGACTACAGGCACATGCCACCACACCCAGCTAACTTTTGTACTTTTTGTAGAGATGAGGTTTCATTATGTTGCCCAGGCTGGTCTCAAACTCCTGAGCTCAGGTGATCTGCCCATCTCGGCCTCCCAAAGTGCTAGGATTACGGGCATGAGCCACCATGCCTGGTCTGCATGTATTTTTCTCTGTTTGGCTTATTTCACTCAACATAATAATTTTGAGATTGTTCATGTTTTTGAGTCTGTCAGTAGAGTGTTTCTTTTATTGCTGATGATACTTTTTTAAAACAGGCAAGAAATAAGCAGATCGTCACTGAATATCTTGATTGTCACATAACTACTATTAAAATCATGGCAGCAAACCTGTAGTAAGAATGCAGGGGGAGAAAATACCCTCTTATATTAATATTAAGTGACAGTACTTCTAATATCTCAACAACTTTCCCACCTTAATTAGCGTTATATGCATCAAGAGCTACTCTTTTGAAAGACTGAATTACTAAAAACTGAACCTGAATTCACATCAGCAATTGTAACAGCCATAAAGCTATTACTGTTTCCGTCGCTTTATAGTTCTGCTTTGACTTCAGAAACTAGTTGTGAAAAATAATCCCATTTAAGGATATTCTTTTTTTTTTTTTTTGAGACAGAGTCTTGCTCTGTTGGCCAGTCTGGAGAGCAGTGGCACAATCTTGGCTCACTGTAACTGCAACCTCCGCCTCCCAGGTTCAAGCAATTCTCTTGCCTCAGCCTCCCTAGTAGCTGGCACCTGCCACCACACCCAGAAAATTTCTGTATTTTTAGTAGAAATGGGGTTTCACCATGTTAGCCAGGCTGGTCTCCAACTCCTGACCTCAAGTGATCCACCCACCTCGGGCTTCCAAAGAAGTGCTGGGATGACCTGCGTGAGCCACTGTGCCCAGCCAAGGATATTCTTCTTATAGTATCTCCATTATCAAAACATGCTGGAAAGAATGCTTTACTTGTTTATCAATATGATGATGCCTCCGGTTTTATGCCCTCTTAAAATTATGTAATTTAGACCTAATGAACTCAGTTTTATTATTAGAAACTCATTTTGATCTGTAATTCCAAGCAAATATTATATAAATGAAACAAGAGTAGATACAGTAAGAGCAGCATCCAGATTGCATTTTTGTTCTTCTGAAAGTTCTAATTAAATTGTTTGTCATGTTATGCAAAGATTCACTGAGATTCTGGGGAGTGGCAGTACATTTAAGCAAAGATTATGCTGTGATTCTGGGGAGCCATAGTAAATTGTGAATTTTTACTTTCTGCTTATTGTCTTTTTCAAGAAAATTCTATAGTTACCAAAAAAGTGGCTGAATTTCGACACAATAAAGGAAAGGATTGAGCTGGCCTTTGGCTAGTCCACCCCCATTCTTACCATCTTCACCTTCAAGACTGAAACAAGGAGCTGCAGGAGTACAAAGGGATCCCAAAACATTGTCACATACCAACAGCCATTTTCTTACTTTTACAAAAAGTTAATATGGCTTTTTTTTTTTTTTTTTTTTTTTTTTTTGAGATGGCGTCTTGCTCTGTCACCCAGGCTGGAGTGCAGTGGGGCAATCTTAGTTCATTGCAACCTCCACCTCCGAGGTTCAGGTGATTCTCTTGCCTCAGCCTCCCAAGTAGCCGGGATTACAAGTGGGCACCACCATGCCTGGCTAATTTTTGTATTTTTAGTACAGATGGGGTTTTGCCATGTTGGCCAGGCTGGTCTCAAACTCCTGACTTCAATGATCTGCCCACTGTGGCCTCCCAAAGTGCTGGGATGACAGGTGTGAGGCACCGTGCCCGGCCAGTTTTCTATATTTATATAATTATTCAGCCAGAAAAAAAAGTAGCCATATAGTACTATAATGCTTATATCACTTCAATGGGAAAAGAAAACTAATGGTACGCAAAAGAAATAAGAAATGTAGCCTGATTACTGAGAGAACACTGATAAAGTTTCAGATTATTCCCGTTGTTGAAATACTTCTCATTCGCTTTTCTCATTTCTTTCACCTCCCACTGAAATACCTGTGCTTTCCTTTTCCCCGTCATACTTACTTTTTTCTTCAGGTTCCTAAGTTGTTTTACCATCTTCATATTTCATTCTGATAATTCCAAAAATACTTAAATGAATCTTCCCTTTAACATGACCTACTTTAGTGTAGAATTTGGCCTAAGTCTCATTTCTCATCCAAAGCAGTTACATTTGAATTACCAAGAGAATCTTGTTGGTATAATTTAACCCAGAAGGGCAACTCACAGTGCTGTCATACTAAGCCTCAAGGATATGTCTTCTCAAGATTGATAAGTGCTTTTGAGCAATCGCTTAAAAGTATGAATTGAAGTCTCTAAACAGTTCATTATCGTTTTGGTTGTAATAATTAATTTTAATTAACTGCTGATAATGTTTGTTTCCAGATGAAAAAATGAGGATATGGTCTTTGTTCCCATTTGAATATGAACAGTGCTATCCATTTAATGTTAAAAAGGTAAAAGAGATCTTGGCCGGGCGCGGTGGCTCACGCCTGTAATCCTAGCACTTTGGGAGGCCGAGGCAAGTGGATCACCTGAGATCAAGAGTTCAAGACCAGCCTGGCCAACATGGTGAAACACCGTCTCTACTAAAAATACAAAAATTAGCCAGGCGTGGTGGCGGGTGCCTGTAATCCCAGCTCCTTGGGAGGCTGAGCCAAGAGAATCATTTGAACCTAGGAGGCAGAGGTCGCAGTGGGCCGAGATCACGCCATTGCACCCCAGCCTGAGCTTCAGACAGAGACCCTGTCTCAAGAAAAATAAAAATAAAATAAAATATTTTACATGGTATCTTTGCAAAAGGAGTAATGGTGGTTTAAAGAAAATGTTTAATACAGTTGTTCAAGTGTTCCAAAACATCAAACTTTTTGGATTCAACTATCCTTTTTTTTTTTTTTTTAAAGAGAATCTATTTTGAATACTGTACAGATTCCCATCTTATCAGAGGAAGAACTAGTTAGCATAATATAGAATTTTAGAGCTAGAAGAGACTTTCAACATCATCAAGTCTTATCTCTCAGTATTCAATAGTTCAATATAATTGTTATCTTTTTACAGGTCTTAGCTTTCCTGCCCTAATTTCCAAAACAATGAAGAACCAGTAGTCCCCAGATCCACTTTGTGTATGTGTGTAACTGTCTTTTCATTCCCTCTGATATTCTCCATATTCATGCTAATGATTGCAGCTCTGAGGATTATTTCCTTGATTCATTATGCCTGAATTAGCTTAAGAAAAGAATAGTCTACCAGATGCACAACTTTTAATTTCAACGCTTGGCAAAGGTAAAGATGAGTAATTCAGAGTTTTAGAAGTAGTTGTAGTAATAGTCAATTGTGTCATTGGTACTCTGGAAAACATATATGGTTTTTGCCATAACGATTCAGGAGTGAGTAATACTACCCTATTCAAGAGTAATACTACCCAATTCAAGAGTACCATTTCAAGAATGAGTAATACCCTATTCCTTAAGACAAGTAATACTACCCACCCCATTGTATGGGTGAAGCCAAAGTGAACCAGCACAGCTTTTTGTGGGGGTTGGGGGTAGGAGAGTGTTACAGTGAAGTTGTTTCTGTTTTCTCACTCTCATTTCTCATTCATTCTTTAAATCAATAGATATTTATTTTGCCTGTGGTGTGAGCTAACAGTTTCTCTGGGTCTGGATAATATAGCAGACAACAAGATCCAGTCTTTGGCCCCAAAGAGCATACAGTATAGGTTCTCACAACATGGACAATGCTAGATAACTGCCCAGAGAGCAGAGAAGTTACATAGGATCATTATCAACCTGTGCACCTGAACCACTGCACAAGCAATGTATTAACTTTGCCTTGTTCATTGAGATACAGTGGGAAATAACTGTTATAATTCGTTGTGAAGCATTTTGGAAATGGAAAGAGCTACAAAGCAGCTGAATAAAAGAAAACAACATTAAATTATAGGATGGAAATGATTCTCATAGGTATGTTCAGTATTTATGTCAACACTATAGGACCACTACCAGGGAAAAGCTATTTTAGGTAAATACAGTTGCCTAGCTTTTACAAAGTTGAGAAAATACCTGTGTGTATTAACAAGATAAACTGTGGAATCTTATATTATTTTGGGTATTATGTGAGCTAAATATAGTTGGAATATCACACATACTATGAAGTTTCTATAAATCTGCAGCTTCTATTAAGAGTTTCTGTATTTCAATGTTTATCAGAAGTATTTCTCCAATATTTAAATGCTGAAACTATCCAAGACTATTATTCACAAACAATGGATTATATTCTAATACTCAGAAACTGTAGGAAGGTTTGTTAAATAAGATGAATATCTGTCCTGTGATTAACCTACCAGTATTTTGGGTTCGGGGGAGCTATCAGTGATTTATTATGCCTAATCTTTTCTGATTTTAGTTATGTTTTTAAAGTTTGTTAATTCTCTCAGAAGATGAGGATGCCAATTTATATCCCATTGTACACCCTCAAAAGATGAATTTATAGAATGGGCCATGTCTTTAAGATGCTTTTATATAGTCATTCTTATACCTAAGATTCAGATGCTTAAGGAAGGGACCCATTTAGACAGTTATTTAATGTTCTTTGACTATGAACTAATCCTAATTTTAACTTTAGTACTTTTATGTTCTTACCAGCTTTCACCCTAGTTAAATGGGGCACTACACCACAGAGTTTAGCCTGTGGCATAGCAGAGCCCAGGTCATTTGTCACAGAGAATCATAATCTTACATTCTGTCTCTCCTCTGAACAGTAGAATTTTGGGGTGGGGGAGAATCTTAATTTATAATGAGGCAACTCTAGTTTTATCACACTCAGAAACAACAAAAATATTCAAAATTTAACTTTCTGTGCATTCCATTTATTTGCAAATGTATATCAATATGATTATTACATGAGTAAGAGATCTTCATTTTTTATTGTCATCCCTGATTTGCCAAATTAGGTAATATGGAGAACCTCCACACAGTTGCATATTATTTTGCTTGTTCCACATGTTGGTGCTTTGTTCTCTACTGTCCTTTTGTTATTATATTATCTCTGAACATTTCCATTTAGTGTTTCTATTTAAAGTAAAGAAATAGAAGCATGAAAATTAATAACCCATGCATCAGACATTTGTGCTGGACTTTATAGGAATAACCAGTTAAGGCTAGAAACGTCAGTGTTTAATACTGTTTTCAAAACTTGATTGTTACATATATTGTCAGTTCAGTGATTGAAGACAAGATGTATATGTAGACAAGTAGATAAAAACAGGGTAATTAAACCAGTGTGGTTTTTTTTTTTTTAATTTTAAAGGAAAACACATGTGACTTATGTGCATTGCATGGCAGAGTATTACTAAAATTTGCCTAAACAAACCGTCATGATGTTTTCAGGTTGTATGGTAACGCTTTAACTATATAGTACTTGGATTTGAATCCTCATAATCACAAAGGCTCTTAACAGTTGCTTAAAACAAAAAACAAAGACTATACTGTTGCTAGAAAGTATCATCTTCTTGGTTATATTTGTGCTAAATGTATGAATCTGTACTATACTGGTATGAAAAAGTAAAACTGTATATGTATTTAGATTTTGAAAAGTAACATTGTGCATTTTAGAAAAACATTTGGCAACTTGTGGCACTTTGGCAAAGGAATGTGCAATTATAAAGGTTAATGCCATTTGATTTTTTTCTAATTCCCAGTAATTATTCTTACTAGGCTTTAGAGTCAAAACCAAACCCAATTTTAAGACTAGCACTTTTTTCCTACTGGTAATTCCTGTTTTTGTAATTACATGGAATGTTTAACTTAAACCATTCTTTGCAATGAGTTTTAGCTTTCCTCCTCTATCCTAACTTCAAAACCTTTAACTTAAGAACCATTTTAAATTAATCCAGTGGTAACCAGAAGAATATTTTAAGTATCAAGACCACTTAATCTTGTGCTTGATTTTAGTAATTTTCTGATAAAAATAACTGAATTCCTGGAAAAGAATATTCTAACATTTTAATTAGTTTTCATTGGTCATAAATAATTGAGTAGTTGATGTCCATATAGTCATAATTTATCTAAACTCTGGAGCTGCCAAGGCAACTAAGTACACAAAAGTGCTTAAAACACACCCATATCCCCTAAAGAGAAATGACAAGACTTGGAAGAATCAGAATTCTGTATTATTATGGGTATCACATATATATAAGCTATTTTATATATATATATACACATACACGTACATTCTATTAGGTTACCAGTATTTTACTGTCATGCACCCATGGGTAGTAGAAGCAAAATAAAAATAAATATAAATGCTTAACTTTAGATTTTGGCACCAATATAGATTATGCATAAGCTGTTGCAATAAAAAATATTCATTGTGCCTGTACCTGAAAAATTTACCTTAGGTTTTCTCTGGCCTTTTTTGTTTAGGCCTGCATGATCATTTTAAATGTAAAGATAGCAGGATATATGAATGAATGGATAAAATGATGGCTGTTTGCCATGGGATTAAAAATTCTGTTGAATTTTCTGAGGGGCATTGGCTGCTATATATTACATCATAAACTTATTGCTCACAAGCAACATGAGTCTATCACAGCATTTAGAAATTTTTTTTCCCACAAAATGAATTCAGAATTGACAATTCAAATTTGTAATTTTAAGCTGCTAATTATTAAAATTTATTAATATCTTATGGATTGAAGATTACATGAAATAAAAGCTACAAAAGAATGCTAATTAATAACATAATTCCATATACTATCAAACTTCTGATAGCATTGAGTTTCTTATAAAGCCTTAAAGTATTTTAATGATAAATTAATTACCTGAAAAAGAAGGCACTTTATTACCTTGAACTAGCTATTCGTCTGTATAGAATATGTCAAAAATCCCTTAAATTATTCTTTATCCTTTTATAAATTTATCCTAGTTACATGTTTTTCCAAAGCCTCTTATAGTATAATGTGTTAATTCAAACTATTGTAACTTAACAGAAAAATTGTTAACGATATAACCAATGAACAATACAGACATAAAACTCAAGAATAACAAAAATACATGTGATAATAAGACTGTTAGTCTAAGTTAGTCTACAATCATTTGAGATTTTAAAATGTAATATTTGAAGAGTTTTTCATTGAACAATTTTTGGACAGTTTTTATTTTTAAATCTTACTTTTAATTGGTACTACCTTGTCTTGAAATGTTGATCAAATGTAAAGGCAATCATTAAGCCGGTCCATTATAATTCAATTTTGTTTTAGTTGAGATTTTTTAGTGTAATTCTAAAACATTAAAATATCCGTTTGTTTCTTTTTTGCTCAAGTCAGCCATACCTGGTGAAGTATCAAATTTAAATCATCAACATGGATGTGCTGCTGTGTAGAGCTGTTTCCTCTTCAGAAAATTAGTACTTGATTTATACAAAGAATTTAGTTCAGCAGAAAAAGCATAGGATAATTTTTTCAAAAGGGTTCAACCCTCTCAAGTTAAACTTTAACATCTTTCTGACATTCATAAGGATAGGCTTTTATCCAAGAAATGTTTTCAACAGAAAAATATTTCAAAGTGGACAAACTCCACTTTCTTTTTTGCTTGAGGGCAGTACACTTTTACAAAAACACATTTTTCTATAAGTTTCCTTATCTTTAAGTCGTTCTCTGTGGTGGCCATTTTTCCGTCTCTAATTTTAAATGTTTTGCTAACTGTACATGCAGTTTCATAGACAGTCTGATCATTACATGATATAGAAAGGAGTCAGGTTTATCAGAGGTCTATCCTTCAGAGGTCTGTCCTTGTGAAGGGGAGAGACCAAACACAAATTCCATGTCAGTTGTTTTGGTTTGGTTCTTTGTTTTCTTTTAAAAATAGGATATATTAACCCAAAGGTGTGTTAATGTCATGGCATGAACAATCTTCAATGTAGACCTATTGAGTATTTTGTGATGCTGAGTAACAGACGTTTCTCAACTCTCTGTGATGCTAAGTATTTTCCTTAGGAAGTTTTGTTTAATGTTAGATTGTTGTTCTGAAAGATGTTGGTCCTAGTGGGATTTTTTAAAACTTGGAAAACAAATAAACGCATGTATTACAAATATAGAAATGGTGAATTGTAAACTTACCATATAGTACTGATTTCTATTTTCAAAATGTTTTGCTGTTAAATATATACAACATAAAATTGCTGCCGTACTGTAATTGAGTACTTTTTCCTAAATGACCCTGTTATCACTATTCCAGAATTAGAAGTTGGGCAGATACATGATTGATTCATGTGTCTGCATAGATGCTTCAAGGTATATTCTTCTCTTGGTGAGTAAAATTATATTTTCTGTGGCATCAATGCATTGAGATCTGAATATACCTGTATCTATCAATCCTTATTACACATTTCTTATGCAATAGCTTCAAATATGCCAAAATTGGCCTAGACACAACTAAAAATTGAGGGTTTGTTACATGCTTTCTAACAGAAAGGTTTTCAACGAGTTTAATTATGGGTTTGTACTGTGAAAATAGTGGAACTCCCTTGAAAACTTCATGTTTGCTAAATTCAAATTAATATTTTTTCTTTAGCTCACAAATTACCCCAAATCCAGAGAGAATATCAACCTTTTTCACTGTTGTCAAATCAAGCATAAGGAACAGCCCCATGATACTACAAAAACAGTTGAGGAATAAGGAATAAATCTCTTATGTTACACCTCAGAATAAAGGCATTCGGTGAAAGAAATGAACTGAAGTTCATCATGAATGCAAGGCCTCAGTACTTGGCATTCCTCCACGGAAGGGAAGACAAGTATCAACACCACTGGCATCATTTCCAAACTGATCTTATGTGGAATAATGTCCACCACATTGAAGTACTTTTCGACTCTATCCAGTTTTTGGGTTTTGTTTTTTTTTTAATTCATCAAGCCTTTCCGTTTTCAAACCACCATTTGTCAGCCTTGAGGTAGAGAGACGTATAGATTTGAAAATACTTTCTTAAGAGATCATGTAACTATATAACTCTGAATTTAAAAATTGAGGGGGGAGGGATAATTTCAACCCACTGCCTCTTACCAGAAACATTTTTTTAAATCTGTAACTGCTTTAGTGTTAACAGGGTACAAGGTGGTTTTTGTCCCGTATTGTTCTTAAAAGGTTCTCATTTATTGTGATTGTATTGTACTGTATGAAAACAAATCATAAATTGCCTTGTATTGTTTATAATAGACCATACCACGTACTACTTCAGTTTTTATGTTCCAAGTTTTTCAGTGATGCATGTTAACAGTTAGGTCCTAAAATTCTGTGGTGCTAATTCTCCCATACCCAATGGTGCTTTTGTGGATGCTAACTGCACACATGCTGAACAAAGCTTGAAGTTTAAAACTTTCCTCCCTTCCTCTGTTTATATGAAGTAAAATAAAATAACTTGAATTTGTCTCAAAATATCACTGACAATCTAATAAACTTGTTTATATGTGTGATTAGTTTGGATTCTTAATTATTTTACAGAAAGCATCTCAGCTCTGTTGGACCCCAAAAGTTGATTTTGTGTTTATTTCATTATATCATTTGTGCCCCCCAATTCGTGGTATCTTTATAAATTTAAATGCAGTTTGTCTGGCTTCCAAAATCATATTTAGGTAGGATCTACAGAAACTAGACCTATCAGAACTGGAAATGAGTAAGTTGAGAAGATCAAAAATGTGCCAATCCAGTCTATTATAGTGCCTTTATCTATTTTGTAATTTATTAATAAGGTTTTAGTACCTGGTTGAGCCAGGAGATAACATTTGCATGAAAGCAAGTATGCCTTCAAAACCTTTATTGCAACTCAAATGACATTGAAAAGGCCATTTCTATATGCTGATATTAAAAGTTCACTCCCCATATATGAAAATAGTGACAAAAAATTAATTTTGAATTTTCCAGGACAAACTGACATCATATGCCAGAATGTCATAATAGATAAACTCATGGCAATGGTTTTATTGGATTTTTAGCTTTTGCATCTCTATTAAATCATAACAGAAGGCCAAGTGAACCTGCCAATATCTTCATGAGGGCAGAGGGCTCTTTCTCCCAAGCCAGAGATAAACTCAATATAAAGGCACTATGTAAATTTGCATTCCGACCTTGGTACTTTGCCTAACTCATGGGTAATGTTAAAATTTGAAAAGAAAAAATTGAAACAAATGTATTAAAGCTCCTTGAGCAACAATCATTGACCTTAAATAGAAGATGATCAAACCTATTGGTCTAATAATCTAGCAGGTATGATGACTGAAATGATATTCCCATACTACTATGGTTCTTTGTGATATAAAGAGTTTCAGGCCCAGTAATTTTTGCCTTAAATAGCTATTAAATTGTGTCTAACTTCTAACATCAGAAAATGAAGTTTAGAGAATAGTGCCAGTGTGAACCTAAGCTTACTTCTGTGACTATCTGAAATAAATGCAGTATTTACTAAATCACAGCCTCTTACCAAAGATATTTCTACAATATATTTTTGTGACTACCTTAACTGTATTCCATTTTATGAAAACTGGCAAATCATAAGTGCTACAAAGTAATTCCACATTTTCTTTTGGAAGAAAAATCTGTTTAATCTACATGAAAATATCTCTAATTTTACACCCGCAGTCAACCAGATTTCTGTATTAATTTTCATCAGTTTGTCCCATCAAAAAGATTATCCTGAAAAATGCTTCTCAGCTTTCATTGGTAGTAGCGAAATTTTAAAAAAATCTTAGCCTTAAATAACATGAATATACTTTGTAAGTTTGGTTCCTCTATAAAAATAATGTAGTCCCTCTCTAAGTGAAACCATTTTTAAATTACATAATTATATCTATTTTTATAGCATTATTAGCATTATTTTGGTAAGTTGTCTTTTCTGTTCCTAAAACAGTAATTTTCCCTTAGAGATCTTATGCTCAAAGTGTTTTCCCTAAATCCTTATGGGAAAGCATTTTCAAAAACAGACCTAAATGTTCTCTTTCCAGTAAGGAAACTCTTTTATAATAAATTCCATGTACACTAAAAGCATAACAGTACTTGTATTAGGGAAGTAATTTTTCTCGTCAGAAATTGCTTTGAGTTTGAAAATGGCCAATAATAATAAAAAGCCAATCTGCAGTCTACATCATTTTAGATTTGTCTTCATGAGATCTTTTTAAAAAACTGTTGAACTAGGTGCATACTGACTTACACCAGGACTAAAGTTATTTTTCTTAACTCCTACTTTATCCTTTATCCTTGGCAGGGATTCAAGGGAGGTGAAAAGACTCTTGGAAAATAACTAAAAAGTAATACAATACACACAAAATAAGAGAGTGGTAGTTCATAGGACCGAATAAATCATGAAATGCAGTGAACTCAGCGCTACACATATTCTGCCAAATTGTTCTCGTCTTACACTTTTCGTGAAGCAAGTTTCCCATCATAAAAGACTTAACAGAACACTGGCACGTGAAGATCAAAAGGACTGAATAAAAAGGCTGGCCCTCAGTTTTGTGTATTTGGAAGTTCAGGGTTTTTTTGTAGCTAAGAAGACTTTGATAAAGGAAGAAGTAAAAAAGAAAAAGAAAAAAAAGAAACTCAGTTTTGTTAGTTCATTCTGAGTGAATTCACAAGAGATTCCTTTTAAACAAGGTCATAAAGAAAACATCTTGAATATCAGATATTCAATGGAGAAACCAATTAACTTACAACAAAAAATAAAGTGGTACACCCAGGGAGTGGATTGGAAAGAAGATGTGCATAAGAAGTGAACTTTGAAGTTTGCTTTTATACTTTTTGAATGTTATTTCATGATAAGCCTGTATTATTTTATAATTTATAAAAGACTTTTTTTTAAAGGAAAGAAATCAAATGCTAGACAGACTAGAATACCTATGTCAACTGGTCAGCACATTGTCTTTCCAGTAGGAAAATCTGCTTTTTTTTTTTTTTTTTTAGACAGGCTATAGTGCAATGGCAGGATCACAGCTCACTGCAGCCTCAACCTCCCAGACTCAAGCAATCCTCCTACCTCAACCTCCCAAATAGCTGGGACCACAGGCACATGACACTATGCCTGGCTAATTTTTTACTTTTTGTAGAGACAGCATCTCCCTATATTGCCCAGCCTGGTCTTAAAGTCCTAGGCTTGAGCAATCCTTGCAAAGTGCTGGGATTACAGGCATGAACCACTGCACCCAGCTGGAAAATCTACTTCTAAAACCTGCTGAATGTCAGAACATTGATTGGCAAGTATAAAATCAGATAAAGGAAAATGACTAATATTCATGAATGGCATCATGTTATGATGGGCTTCATGATACAGAACTGCCAAGAAAACAGGAATAACCCCATCAGCATATTGGCTCAGAGCACAGTCACCCCAAGTCAGAGACAGAAACCACTAACAAATCCTTATGCTTTAAATCTTTTTTTTCTAGATTGCATGTGACCCACCATCTTTCAGTGTGAAAATTATTGCTTATATGATTAAGCCACATATTATCTTGCATTTAGTATCACTTTAGGATTTTCAATGATAGACTACTGTTTTATAAATATCATTCATCATTAAGCATTATCTTTAATCATATTACATAGTCATATCATTACACTATTGTATAATCATTGTTATTATTTTGTTTGTTTGTTTTTGAGAAATAGAGTCTCACTGTATCTCCCAGGCTGGAGTGCAGTGGCGTGATCATAGCTCCCTGCAGCCTCAAACTCCTGACCTCAAGCAATCCTCCTGCCTCAGCCTCCCAAAGTGCTAGGATTACAGGCATAAGCCACTGTGCCTGGCCTTTTTTTTTAAATAATCATTATTATTAATCATTAAGTATCATTAATCATTCACTCTCATTATAAATATCATTCATCATTAACAAAAGTTTTACATACAATAGCTCTCTGACCATGACCCTTCTTGACAGAGATTTAGGGAACATCCAAATTCAGCAGAGGTGACTGGTGAAAGATCAAGATGTTCCTCCCTTAACCCTCAGTGGTAGACTTTGTCAATAAACCATAGCAGCTGGGAGCAATTCACACCGGTAATCCCAGCATTTTAGGAGGCCGAGGCAGGCAGATTGCTTGAGCCCAGGAGTTCAAGACCAGCCTAGGCAACATGGTGAAACTCCATCTCTAGAAAAAATTTAAAAATTAGCCGGGCTTGGTGGCATGTACCTGTAGTCCCAGCTACTCAGGAGGCTGAGGCTAGAGGATCACTTGAGCCCAGGAGGTCGAGGCTTCAGTGGGCTGTGATCATGCTACTACACTCCAGCCTGGGTGACGGAGCAAGACCCTGTCTCAAAAAAAAAAAAAAAAAAAAAAAGTAGGCCATAGTATTTATTTCAAATGGCCAGATACAGCTCTAGAGTCTTTCTCAACTCAGCACTCTCCTGGCAGCTGCTCCCAGTTGACTACACTTAGCATGCAAGATTGACATAGTTGCCTTTCTGCCTTAGACACCCACCAGCATGTATACATGCCATCTGTGTTAGTCTGGGTCCTCCAAGAAGCAGATGCCAATATAGAATTAGATGTGCAAGAGATTTATTAGAGGAAATGCCAGTGAGGGAAAATGGAGAAGGAGCCAGTGGAGGAGACATCAGACTCAGATGCAAGTCCGCCCCCTGTAAAGGAGAAGAGAGGAGAAAAGAGGAAGGAGGTAGGAAGGAAGTTACTTCTTAGACTGCAATGCAATTATAAACAAGTTTCAACCAGGCCTAGGGGAGTCCTTGAGCCAAAGTCGCTCTTCAGAAGAGGCCAGCATCTTACGGGTTCAACCTGCTTAGTATCCCTGTCACACTCAGTTACTGGCTGGGAGCAGCCTAGGAGGAGCCCACCCGCAGGGCAAACCTGACGATAGATTTCAGAGCACCACAGCTGGATCTGTGGGCCATTTAGGTGGAGACTTAGAGCTGTTCAGTGCCAACAGGAGTCTGTGGTGGCCATGAAAATGCATCTCTCAGATTTCCTTCTACAGGGAGCATAACTGACTCACGGGCTCTTTCTCCATTCTGTGATGCTAGTTTTTGGATGGTGTGGTTTTCATGTTCTACCTACACCATCTACCTCCTCTGCTGGGAAGTGGTCCCTTAGTTGGATGCCTCTGTCTCTGCTGCCATAGCCACTCTGTTGATGTGCCCATCCTGCCAATTCCAAGGTGGCCAATGGCAGTCTGATTCAGGTCAACTGTCTGAGTCGCTTTGTCAACTTGGTTGTTCGATACCTCTCCCATGATGGATGGCTTCTGGTGGACATTAACATGTGATACAAAAGTCTTTACAGTCTGGGCCGGGTATGGTGGCTCACATCTGTAATGATAGCATTTTGGGAGGCCGAGGTGGGCGGATCACTTGAGGCCGGGAGTTGGAGACCAGCCTGGGCAACATAGTAAAACCCCATCTCTACTAAAAATACCACAACAAAAAATTATCCAGGCGTGGTGGTGCATGTCTGTAATCCCAACTACTCGGGAGGCTGAGGCAGGAGAATCACTTGAATCTGGGAGGTGGAGGTTGCAGTGAATCAAGATTGCACCACTGCACAGCAGCCTGGGTTACAGAGTAAGACTCTATCTCAAAAAAAAAAAAAAAGTTTTCACAGTGTATGCCTGCTCCCATATGTACACCCACAAGCCTCTACCTCAGGCCTCTTAGACCCAATCTTCCAGTCCTTTTCCTTCTGGGCTCCTGGCCAAATAGCCAGGCCATTGATCACTGCCCAGGAGCTATGAATATGCTTACCCAGGCCACTTCCTCCTTGCAAAGTAGATGACCAGGTGCACTGCTTGCACCTCTGCTCATTGGGAAGATTCTCCCTCTCCACTGTCTTTCAAAGCCACCTCACCAGTTTTCAGTTTGCATCTACATACAGACCCACCTCATCTATCAACCAAGTTCAGGCTTTTCCCTTCTTCTTCAGCTGGTCCTATGGGAACTTCCACATGGCCATACATGTGAGATGGGAGAGGGTGCTGATGCATCTATTGAAGTTGAAAGGAATAAGGCAGTTTGGACTGCCTATGCGATCATAGCTCACGGCAGCCTCAACCTCCTGGGCTTGAGGAATCCTCCCACCTCAGCCTCCCAAGTAGCTGGGACTACAGGCACACACCACCATGCCTAGCTAATTTTTTTTTTTTTTTAATACAGACAGGGTCTCTCTGTATCACCCAGGCTGGTCAAACTCCTACCTTGACTTCCCAATGTGCAGGGATTACAGGCGTGCAATAGCAACTTCTCAAAAGGTGTGTAATTCTCTGCAGTGGTTTGCATGATCTTCCTCCAGAATCCCAGGGGCTGCAAGGTGATTCTCTCCCTGGGGCTTGATACAAACTCTGTCTTTTCCCACTGCTTCTTTTCCCTACAATAACATTCCAAAGGCTTGGATCTGCCCAGTCATGCAGACTAAGAACTAGGGCCATTTCACCTGCCGCAGTGCCCTTTCCTGCTCTGAGACCTGCTCAAAGCTGGCAGTATATGCGGCAGAGCAGTATTCTTATCTGTGGAATGTGTCATCTCCTGAACCCAAAGAGGTTTGCTGGATGCTCAGCTTCCTGTATGGAGTAGGGATATAAGTGTGCCTGCTTCTTAATGTCACTGAAGTGGCAGGAGCCTGAATGTTCCTAGGGTACATTCTCAAGCCCCCACTTCCCTCAGCCTCTTTATCCCTTCCTCTGATCCTATGGACCAATGAGCAGTGTTGCTTGCACTGCAGCCTGGACCTGTTGCAGAAGTCCTTCCTGCTAAAGGCAACTCGGAATTTTCCACTTCACTGTGCATTGGTCATCACTCTTCCCAGACTTCTAAGAACCACCCTCGCAGTGAGTTTGCCATATTCCCTGGAGTCCTGGCCAACGTGTTAGATCTCAGTTTCTGAGAAACTTCCATTCCAAGTTCTTTGATCAAGCACTCTCAAAGTACCGGCCAAGGTGCCCTCCTCTGGTTCCCACTGGCTCATTCTTGCGACTCATCTGGTGTATAGTCTCCTTTTTACTTAATCATCCCCAGCATGTACCCACCCGCGTTATGCTGGGCCTGAACCTTAGTTATCAGGCAGGAGAGATGAGGACACCTACCAGAGGAACATGTGTTGCCTTGTGAAGGAGGGGCCTCTGTAGCATCTTCTTACACAATAGAAGCACTAGCTCTTACCAGAAAGGATGGGGGACTTTTGCAAGCCCAAAGGATTGGGAAAGAAAGCGGCAGTCTGCCTAGACAATATATTCAAGGGCCTCTGTCTGCATACCCTCATCCCAGTTTTCAGGGTCCCAAGTTTTCCCAGGGTCCCAGGTGTTCCCCAAACTCTCCCAGCCCCCACCACTGGCAACCTATTCTTCACTGATTATTCAAACATCTAGGGATCTCTGCAATTCTAACTATCTGATTTTCCCCTGTTCAACCACGTCTGCTCTCCCACACTGCAGGAGGTAAGGGGCTTCTTGTAAGATGCCAAAAAGACTCTTGCCTCCCACACTTAGCCATTTACTCCTTGCTTAACTGCTCTCATTATCCCTTAGCTAGCAGCAATACAACTTAGCAGTAAACAGCCAACAATTCTGCTGTCTTTGAGGACATTTTTCTCTCCATAAGTTTCAAATGCTTCAATCATCACACCTGCAACATCTTTCCTCCCCACCAGGACATCTTTCCAGGTTGCCATCGACGAAACTTTCACCTTTGACTCAGCACCTTATGCTACCGACTATCCATACCCCACCTATCAACCAAGTTAATATCTTCTTTGCCCACTGGAGTGTTAGTAGGTCAATTCCAAACCACAATCTTACCACCTGTTTTCTTGGATCATTCTTGGTATACTTTTGCTAGCACAGGGCATTTGAGAAGCCAAAGCCAAGATAGGATTAGACACATAAGAGATGTACTGGTTCAAATGTTGGTGACGGAAAATGGGCGGCTGGAGGAGGCTGTTGAGACATCAGATTCCATTATGATCCCACCCGTATGAAGGAGAGAACAAACAGCTTAGTTTGCAGCATTGCAATAAGGAAGATTCAGCAAGGCTAACAGGGAATGCTCAAGCCAAAGGTTCTTTTTAGAGGAGTCCTCTGTCTTCAGAAATGGGCCTGCCTTTGTATCCTGCCATGAGCAGTCAATGGGAACAGTGCGGGGGAAGCAGAGCCCTGGCCTGAACACAGTAATGAAAGTCAGTACACAACAGTTTGTGCCTTTAGTTACTTACCCTCCCTGAAGCAGGAGGTTGGAGAGGCACATTCCCAGGGCTGCCATGCCATTGCATGGAGGCATTTGAGATCACAAAGCGAATCTCAACCATTAATGAAATAGTCATGCTTATTTTGCTCAGTTTGAGAGGGAGATAATTTGTATTCCTATACTCAAAATTGGGGGAAAAGAATCACCCTAATTAGAATCTGAACTGACCATAAGTAATAAACATAAAAGTAATATTAAAGTATTAGTGAATACTCTTAAGCTCAATTGTTAGTTTTCTATTGCAAAAAAAATAAAATACTTTAAAACTTTAGAGACTGTTTTGGGAGGCTGAGGTGGGAGGATCCCTTGAGCCCAGCTGTTTGAGACCAACCTGGGCAACATAGCAAAACCCTGTCTCTACAAAAAATTAAATAAATATATTAGCTGGGAGTGATGGTACATGCCTGTGGTCCCAGCTACTCAGGAGGCTGAGGTTAGAGGATTGCTTGAGCCCCCAGAGGTCAAGGCTGCTGTGAGCTGTGAGTGCACCACTGCACTCCAACCTGGGGAACAGAGCAAGACTCTGTTTCAAAAAGAACCAAAAACAAAAAAAAAACAAAAAAAACAATTTTAACATACAAATATCTCACATATATATCTTATCTATTGAATGAAAACCATTTCAATAAACAAAAAGCTACATTTGTATAAATACTAAGTATAAAATGATTTTCACTTAAAAGATGATTTTAAAATGATTTTGATATGACATATTTAATAGCAAAACTCTACTATTCGTTGTCTGCAGTTCAATGAATAGTCCTCCAAATTAATTATATACATGTATTAACGTGTATATAATTTTAAAAATCTTTTTGTATGTCCAAGCATATCTATGCATGTATAGCAATTAATTTGAAATATATATATATACATTTTGAGACAGAGTCTTGCTTTGTCACCCGGGTTGGGGTGCAATAGTTCAAATTTGGCTCACTGCAACCTCCACCTCACAGGTTCAAATGATTCTCCTGCCTCAGCCTCCTGAGTAGCTGGGATTATAGGCATGTGTCACCACACCCAGCTAATTTTTCTTTTTTCTTTTTTCTTTTTTTTTTTTTTTAGTAGAAATGGGGTTTTGCCATGTTGGCCAGGCTTGTCTCAAACTCATGGCCTCAAGTGATCCTCCCACCTTGGCCTCCCAAAGTGCTGGGATTACAGGCATGAGCCACCACACAGGGCCTTAATTTTTAAATAAAATTATGTTTACTATACCCAATTATACTATATCCTAATTACTTTTCTTAACATTACAACTTTTGGTCTTCACAGCTTTTTAAAAATAATACTTTAAAAAGTTGATTAGCTAGGTGTGGTGGCGGGTGCCTGTAATCCTGGCTACTCAGGAGGCTAAGGCAGGAGAATTGCTTGAACCCAGGGAGCAGAGGTTGCAGTGAGCCGAGATCATGCCATTGCACTCCAGCCTGGGCAAAAATAGCAAAACCCCATCTCAAATAATATATACACACACACACACACACACACACACACACAAAGTAACTGGGCATGGTGGCGTGCACCTGTAATCCCAGCTGCTTGGGAGGCTGAGACAGGAGAATTGCTTGAACCTGGGAGGTGGAAGTTGCAGTGAGCTGAGATCACACCACTACACTCCAGCCTGGGTGACAGAGCTAGACTCTGTCTCAAAAAAGAAAAAAAAAAAAAAAGATAGAATGTGGAGAAGATGTTAAAGCAATTTCAAAAGATAAAGCAGTGATGTTGATGAATCATCAGGCTACAGCAGATGTGTGCACACTGATGATGCGCCTCCAGGACAAAGGACTGGTTGCTGCTCAGATGATGTGGTTGATGGATCATATGTTTAAGTACATCAACTTTGGAATTGTTTCTCTAGTTCATGGAGACTTTCTTATAAGACAGGGAAGATCTTATTGTGACCAACAGCTGCTGCTTCTCAAGGAGCACTTAGAAAGTAATTACAGGAGCAGAGACTGAAAATGGATTATTTTGTTTCCAGAAAGGGGCTTCCTCAGGAAGAGGTGAGAAACAAGTCAGGCTTTTGCAGAGAAAAATAACTTGCCATTTCATACACATGTTACTCTGCCAAGGTTTGGGGCAACAAAAATTATTTTGAATGCACTTGTAGCACAAGAGGGAAATGGAAGTCCAGCAGGAGGACGTGCTAAAGAATTAGCAAATCAAAAGGCCTCCAGTGGATAATAGATACAACGATAGCTTATCCTAAAGCTGAACCTATCAGTATTCAAACCTGGATCCTTGCGTACAGGAAACCAACAGTCACACACGAACATTACAGGATCTTTCCAGTTAAAGATGTAGCCCTGGAGACTGATGACCTTACCAATGGGATCTATCAACAGTTTATTGAAAAAGAGGACCTCTTATCACATTTTTATGAAACAGGAGCTTTTCCACCTTCCAACGACCATAAGGAAGCTGTTTCCAGGGAAATGACCCTCAGAAACATGTGGATATTCCTCACACAGTCTTTAGCATTTTTGTCAGGCTGTATGTGGTACATCATTCAGTATTTTTACCATTGCCTGTTTTAGGAATTGACTTGGACTTGTGAAGGTCACCATAGAAATTCAGACTTTCTTTCATAAGCATGCATTATTTACATGTGCAAATCAGAATATATTTAAAACAGCAAAAGAAATTCTGTGGATGGATTAATATTTATTCCCCTTTGGAATATTTTAAAACTCTACTGAAATGAGGATTCGTAATAAAAACAAATTGATATGCACTTCATATAACATAAAATTCACTATTCGAAACAGTGTATTTGGTTGTTTTATTATATTCACTGTGTTATGTAACCATCACCTAGAGTATTTTCATTCTTGCAAAAAGAAATGCCGTATCTATTAGCAATCAGTCCCAATTCTTCCTCTCACTCAGCCTCTGTCAGCCATTAATCTACTGTCTCTACAGGTTCCCCATTCTGGACATTACATATCAACGGAGTCATACAATATGTGGCTTTCTATGTCTGGCTTCCTTCAGGTTAACCCAAGCTGTAGGATACACCAGTACTTCATTCCTTTTTATTCCTTTTTATGAATAGTATTCCATCATATGGATATAGCACTTTTTGTTTATCCGTTTATCAGATGGACATTTGGGTTGTTTCCACTTTTTGGCTGTTATGAATAATGCTGCTATGAGCATTCATGTACAAGTTTTTACATGAACATGTATTTTCAATTCTCTTGGCTATATATGATACTGGGAAGTGGAATTTCTGGGTCATATGGTAACTCTATGTTTAATTTTTGGAATAACTGTCAAACTGTTGTCTGCAGTGGCTGTACCATTGTAAATCTCCAGCAGCAATTTATTTATTTATTTACTTATTTTGAGACAAGGTCTGGCTCTTTCACATTGGCTGAGGTGCAGTGGCATGATCACAGATCATTGCAACCTTGACCTCTGGGGCTCAAACAATCCTCCCACTTCAGCCTCCTGAGTAGCTGGAACTACAGGCATGTGCCACCATGCCCAGCTAATATATTTTTTTTCTCTTGTAGAAACAGGGTTTCACCATATTGCCCAGCCTGGTCTTGAACTCCTGGGCTCAAGCAATCCGGCCACCTTGACCTCCCAAAGTGCTGGGATTATAGGCATAAACCACCACGCCCAGTCTATTTCTTACATTTAAAATATCTTGAGTATCTTTCTGTGTGTAGACATGAATAAAATTCTTTTTAGTATTTTATAATTCCATTGTGTGAAGGCATCAAAATTTATCTAACTAATCCCCTAATAATGGGCATTGCATTGTTCACAGATTTTTACAGTGTCAACCAAGGCTATATTAAACACATTTTACACATATCTTAAATGAAGTATCTTGGTCATAAAAGATGCATGTTTTAATTATTTTATTTTAGCGTAAATAACATACAAACCACTGTGCATATTTCAAATGTACTACTGGATAAGTGTTGAGTATGTATACAACCATGAAACCTTCACCACAATCAAAAGAATAAGCATATCCTCAGGATCTAGGAGAATTTGAAAAATAATAATAATAATAAATATATTCATTACCCAAAAAAATTTCCTTCCCTGGCCAGGCACGGTGGCTCACGCCTGTAATCCCAGCACTTTGGGAAGCCAAGGCGGGCAGATCATGAGGTCAAGAAATCAAGACCATCCTGGCCAACCAACATGGTGAAACCCCATCCCAGCTACTCGGGAGGCTGAGGCAGCAGAATCGCTTGAACCCAGGAAGCAGAGGTTGCAGTAAGTTGAGATCATGCCACTGCACTCCAGCCTGGGCAACAGAGTGAGACTCTGTCTCAAAAAAAAAAAAAAAAAAAAAGTTTCCTTCCCTCTCTGACACCCATTATGATCCTATCACCAGGCAACCACTGACCTACTTTTCGTCAACATAGATAAGTTTGCATTTTCTAGAGTTTTAAATTGACTCATACAATATGTACTCTTTTTTATCTGGCTTCTTTTACTCAGCATATTTATTTTGAGGTTCAGACATATTGTTGTGTGTATCAATAGTTCATTTCTTTATATTATCCCATGGATATGGATATGCTGAATGTATATGGATGCTGAATGTGTTCATTTATTCATTTATTGATGAACATTTGGTTTAATTCAGTCTTTGGCTATTAAAAATAAAGCTCCTATAAAAAGTTGTATTCAAGTACTGTTACGTACATTTGCTTTCACTTCTCTTTGGTAAACACCTAGGAATAGAATGACTGGATCACATGGTAAGTATATGTTAACTTTTTAAAAAACTGTCGAACTGTTTTCCAAAGTGCTTGTTCTGCTTTACATTTCCAGCAGCAGTCCTTCAATATCCCCACCAATACTTGGTATGGTCGACTTTTTAAATGTTCACCATTCAAATAGGATGTTGGATCATCTGTTGTGGTTTTAACTGACGTTTCCCTAATGACTAGGGATGTTGTGAATCTTTTCACATGCTTATTTACTATCCATATATCTTCTTTGGCAAGTGTCAAATCTTTGCCCATTTTTGGTTTGCCCATTTTTTGATCGCCTTGTTTGTATTTTAAGAGTTTTTTAAACAAGTTCTTATATAGGATTTGCAAATGTTTTCTCCCACTCTATGACTTGCCTTTTCTTTTCTTTTTTCTTTTTTTTTTTTTTTTTAGCAATGGCTTTCAAAGAACATTTGAATTGGATTTAATTTTGGTAAAGCTCACCTTATCAATCGTTTCTTTTGCGAACTGTGCTTTTGGTTCCACAGCTAAAATCTCTATGCCTAACCCGAGGTCACAAAGATTTTCTCCAATGTTTCCCTCCATAAATTTTTTAATTGTATATATCATGTTTAGGTCTATGACACATTTTGTACACGGTTTTAGCACATGGTTTAGGATATAGGTCAAAGTTCATTTTTTTGCAAAAGAATATCAAATAATTCTAACACAATTTGTTGCAAAGACTGCTCATTT
The DNA here is from genome assembly GCF_002776525.5 of Piliocolobus tephrosceles. Taxonomy (NCBI): domain Eukaryota; kingdom Metazoa; phylum Chordata; class Mammalia; order Primates; family Cercopithecidae; genus Piliocolobus; species Piliocolobus tephrosceles. Next base: position 29,216,227 of record NC_045440.1, on the reverse strand, counting down.
CCATTGACTTACCCTTGCATCTTTGTTGAAAATCTGTTGTCCGTATATACATGGCTCTATTTCTGGACTTTCTATTCTACTCCATTGATATATTTATATATCTAGGTGCCAACACTTCACTGTCCTGATTAATATGTCTTGAAATCAGAAGCATTAGTCTCTCAACTTTCTTATTCTTTATAATGTCATTTTGGCTATTCTAGGTCCTTTGCATTTCCAAATGAATTTGAGAGTCAGTTTCCCAGTGTCTAAAATAAAACCTGATGGAATTTTTGAAGGGAATGCATTCACTCTATACATCAATTTGGGGAGAATTGAGATTTTAATAATATTGAGTCTTTTGACCCACGAAAGTTATATACCTCTCCATTTATTTAGCCCTTCTTTTTATCTCATGAGCTGTAGTTTTAAATTTACACATCTTGCACATCTTTTTCCAGATATATTCCTAAATATTCACAATTTTGATTTTACTATTACTCATGTTGTTTTTATAATTTTTCTCATTGTTCATTCCTATCCTATAAAATATAATTGATATTTGTCATGACAGTGGACTACCTCAAACTCTACTAAATAGCAGCCCAAATTGTACCTGTTGTGTCAGATGCGGTATCTTTGTTGGAGCAGATTAACCGTGCTTCTGGTACATAGTATGTGGCCACTGAACTATCAAATGCCTTCTTTTCTGTCTCAGAAAGACAGATTAGAAAGCTTGCATTCACTTGAGATAGACTATATGTTTACTGTCTTGACACAGGGCTATGTCAAAATATGGCCCAGAGGGAACTGAATTCTCTGGCCATTCTGCAGAATATCACCTTGGCCTATTGGATTGATGACACTATGTTGGTTGGCCCAGATAAACAAACAGTGGCAAGTGTGTTGGAAGCTTCAGTAAGACACACATTCCAGACAATAGAGAAAATAAAACAGCAAAGTTTCAAGGGCCTACTACATCAGCAAAGATATTCAAGGTCAGTGGTCTAAGGCATGATGGGATATCCCCACAAAATTGAAGGACACACTAATGTATGTCACACTTTCCACCAGTAGCAGGGAACCAAAACACCTAGAAGGGATCGTCAGGTTCTGGAGCTATCATATTCTACACTCAGAAACACAGCTCTGGCCTACTTTTTATCAAATAACAAGGAAGCTTCCTGCTTTGAATAGGCCCAGAGTAGTAAAGTGTTCTGCAGCAGATCCAGCCTGCAATACAAATCTGTCACTTTGCCATTTGACCCAGCTAATCCTATGCTATTAGAGAAATCTGCTAATTTCTCTAATAGGCAGAGATGCCATGTGGATTTATTCCAACATAAAAATCACAATGCAGATTCCTAGGGTTCTGGGATCAAACCATGCCGTCTGCAGCAGGTAATTATAAACCATCTGAAAAGCAGCTCCTGGTATGCTATTAGGTTCTGGTAGAGAGAGAATGCTTGGCTGTGGGACAGGAATTGACCACGTGTCCAGAACTACCCATCATGAACTGGATCTGTCACACCCACAAAGTTATAAGGTCAGGTGCATTCAGCAGCATTTCATTCTAAGATGGAAATTACACATTCAGGATCGAGCACATGCAAAGGGAAAAAGGGCAAAAATAAGCTGTACGAGCAGGTGCCCAAGCCCCCATGTCATTCACCACTGTTGCACCAGCACCTCTCCCTCAGCTCACACCTGTGGCTACATAACAGGGCCCTTGTGAACAGTTCACAGAGAAGAAAAGAGACAGGGCTTGGTTCATGGATGATTCGGCTCAATATATGGGTACAAGTGAAAACTGGACGGCTGCTGCACTATAACCCCACTCAGAGGTGACTCTGAAGACCAACGGAGAAGGGAGATCCTCCCAATGGAGAGAGCTTCTGTTGGTGTACCTGGGGTCATCCACTTTGTGCAAAAGAAAAATGCCCCAAGCTAAAACTATGCAGACTCATGGACGTGGCAAATGGTTTGGTTGCTTGATGAAGACCTTGAAAGGAGAAGGACTGGAACACTGGGAAAAAGAAAGTCTAGGGAAGTGGTTTGTAGATGGAAAGACTGGAATAGTCAAGACATGTTATCCACCAGAGGACATCAACCAAGGAAGAGGCACTACAAGACCAAGTGGCTAGAACAATCCACACACATGTCTCAGAGACCCAGAACCTTTTCCTCAAGGAGCTTATCTACGACAGATACACACACTTTGGTCCTTTATCTGATTGTATTCAGTACCAAACAGTGTATTTTCTCCCAAATTGCAATTCTGATCACAGAAGAACTTCAATACTTTCCCCTCCATATTTACTATGGTACCATTTACATAAAAAGAGAAAAAATACTACTGCATATACTTGTATTTGCTTTAGAACTTGTATTTTAAAAATACTACTGCATGTACTTGTATTTGCATAATATCTGATATGATTTGGATCTGTGTCCTCATCCAAATCTCATGTTGAATTGTAATCCCCAGTGTTGGAGGTAGGTCCTGGTGGGAGATGATTGGATCATGGGAGTGAGTCCTGCATGAATGGTTTAGCACCATCCCCTTGGTGCTGTTCTCATGATAGAGTTCTCACGAGATCTGGTTGTTTAAAAGTGTGTAGCACCTCCCCCCACCTTCTCTCTTCCTTCTGCTCTAGCCACCTAAGACGTGCTTGCTTCCCCTTCACCTTCCACCATGATTGTCAGTTTCCTGAGGACTCCCCAGAAGCAGATGCTGCCATGCTTCCTGTACAGCCTGCAGAACTGTGAGCCAATTAGGCCTCTTTTCTTTGTAAAGTGCCTCTCAGGTATTCTTTACAGCAGTGCAAAATGGACTACTACAATATCCGTGGAAGGACATACAAGAAACAAACACCATTGGTGCCTTAGGAAAGAGTAACTGTGTGTTAGATTAGGAAAGAGACATTTTTTACTGTATACATACTTACTTTTTTCTGAAACCAAGTATTATCAATTCAAAAATAAATGTGACCAAAAAAAAAATTCCAAAAGAGTGAGTCACTTATTCAGACAAAATATGTTTATCCTTTTTTTCCTTCTTATGCCTTCTTTTTCTAATTCAGCACTCACAGAAGTTGGCATGAAAGCTCTCCGCTGTCCATCTTCAAGATCTTCACAATTAGTTTCAGGCAAACGCAGCTTTTGCAGGCTCTTCTCTCTCCCTTACTACTTACCTTTTACATATCTATTCTTTTTCATCCTCCGGTAAAGCTTTCTTTTGTTTCTGATGCAATCCTACTAATCTCTCCATGTTCTCTAGTTTGTTTATATACTTCTTTGTTCCTTTTTTTTTTTTTTGAGACGGAGTCTTGCTCTGTCATCCAGGCTGGAGTGCAGTGGCACGATCTTTGCTCACTGCAAGCCCCGCCTCCTGGGTTCACGCCATTCTCCTGCCTCAGCCCCCCGAGTAGCCGGGACTACAGGCGCCCACCACCATGCCCGTTTTTAGCAGAGACAGGGTTTCACCGTGTTTGCCAGGATGGTCTCGATCTCCTGACCTCGTGATCTGCCTGTCTCGGCCTCTTTGTTTGTTTCTAATTTGACCATTATCCCTATTAACCCGGGTCAATAACAACCTAGTCTTCTTCCTCATTTTCTTTCCTTCTTTTTACACCTCCCTCTCAGCATCACTGTCAATTTTAAATATCTTCATTTGATAGAGTATCTCCACGACCTAAGACAGAGTCTGGCACATAATAGATGCTCATTGTACATTGAGCTGAATGAAATTAGTCAGTGAATAAATGAATGAATGATACACCCTGCCCAGAAGAGGTCAGCTCATTTGTTTTCTATGCAACCTTAAAACAAATGCTGCTACTCTCAGATTTTGGAAGGCTATAGACCTTGTGTCTGTCCTCAGAATTCCCTTAAAAGTGATTTAGAGATTCCCCACTCCTGGCTGGAGGAAAGTGTTGTTAGTTGCTTGCCCACTATGGGGATATTTAATGACATTGTAGAGATGGCTTGCTGTGCTTCATGTTTTCCTTGAATTCTCTAATCCCTCTGTCTCTCATTACTGTTGCAGGTCAAAGCAATTTGGCATGGTGTCTGGGCACTCAACACCTCTCTCAAATCAGCTTGAAGGCTGAGGCTACTAAGTTGAAAAGTGTCTTTGTCTCTCAGGACATACTTCTACCTCTTCTTGATTCATGGGTCTCAAAGCAGGAGAGTGAAAATTAAAAACTTTCCTGACAGTTCTCCAAGGAGGCCAGAGAGTAAAAGGTTAAAAACACCAAGAACCACCAGATTGAATGTTCTTTTCCCCATACTCACAAAGTGTAAGCACTAACAAAAGAAAAAGATCATCTCCTTTCTGCATTCTATCCTCTTGCCCCTGCCCCAATAAGCAAAAGCCTAAATACTGAAAATGACTAATTATATTCTGAATCTCTCACATAGTGAAGTAGTAATTATGCATTAGTGAAGAGCTTCAAGCTGAAGCCTGCTCTCTATTTAGCAGGAAACAACCCCCTCCTATTTATTAAGAAACTACTGTATCATTTATTTATCACATACCCACCATATGCTAGACACTATGTTATTTTCTTTCACATATGTGATCTCCTTTCATGTATCTTTTTGTGTGCATTTACTCATTCATTGCTCAACTGGTAGCAGGAGAAAAAAGATTCCAACAGACGAATTATCTTCCTGACTTGCCTGGGTCCTCAACAACAAGGGCGTAGAGAAAATGAAGGGTTAGAGTAATTGGCTTTGATTTTCTACAGATGGAGCATTGTTATTTAAATAGAATTTCTTTCTTTATGTTGTAGTTCCTGGTTTTAAAAGATGGTTTTGTGGTTGAGCTAAAACTAGACACACAGCATCAGTCATTTACATTCTCACTTGTTAATTACACCAGAAAACATCGCACTCTGTGTATGGATTTGAAATCACTGGCCACCCTCCAACTCTGTGAAAGATGAGATATAAACAGTAGCATGTCTCACCGCTGAATAACTCTGAATGCAACTATGTGATTTTGCTGTGTCAATACTTAAAGTGGCATGTACTCCCACGTGCAAATTTGTTGGGGTTTAAGTGGAAATAAAAGAGGATAGTTCACAAACATCCCTACAATCTAATTTTAGAACATTTTCATTCCTCATAAAAGAAACCCCATCCCCATTAGTTGTCAGTCCCTGGGTCCCCACTTATCAGCCTTAAGCAACCACTAATCTACTTTCTGTCTCTATAGATTTGCCTGTTGTGGACATTTCATATAAATGGAATTAAAGCTCATCCACGTAGCACGAATCAATACTTAGTTTGTAAAGAAAGCTTTTTAAACATCCAAACATCAAATAAATTCTGTGTGAGGTAATGTATAAGGTATATTGAAGATAAACATGTAATTTAGTTATGTACTTAAATATCTTATTTTGATTGTGTCAAAGTAGGAATTTTTTATTTGCACATTTTGATAGACAGCCATATAATTTACACTCAGAAAATGATAATTAAGAAAAAGGCTAAATTAAATAGAACATGTTTTACACTTTATGTATATAATTAGGACATATTTTATACTTTAAATTTGGTGATATATTTCTCCATTTTGGCAAATTCATAGATATCATGTGTCAAAAGACAAAACTACAATAATTTCACTTGAATATCTTTTTTTTTTTTTTTTTTTGAGACGGAGGCTTGTTCTATTACCCAGGCTGGAGTGCAGTGGCAAGATCTCTGCTCGCTGCAAGCTCCACCTCCCAGGTTCATGCCATTCTCCTGCCTCAGCCTCCCAAGTAGCTGGGACTACAGGTGCCCGCCACCACACCCGGCTAATTTTTTGTATTTTTCGTAGAGATGGGGTTTCAGTGTATTAGCCAAGATGGTCTCAATCTCCTGACCTTTTGATCTGCCTGCCTCAGCCTCCCAAAGTGCTGGGATTACAGGCAGGAGCCACCACACCCGGCCTCACTTGAAAATCTTAATTGGCAGCTGCTCCTGTAATCCCAGCACTTTGGGAGGCTGAGGCAGGCAGATTGCTTGAGCCCAGGAGTTCAAAACCAGTCTGGGCAACATGGCAAACCCCGTCTCTACAAAAAATACAAAAATTCCCCAGGTGTGGTAGTGTGTGCCTGTAGTCCCATCTACTCAGGAGGCTGAGATGGGAGGATCACTTGAGCCCAGGAGGTCAAACTGCAGTGAGCCATGATTGTGCTACTGTACTCCAGCCTGGGAGACAGAGCAAGATCCTGTCAAAAAAAAAAAAAAAGATCTTAATTGGTTTATTTGCAATTCTGGAACCAAACAACACTTCATTCCATTAAATAGAATAAATGTTGTAATGATCCAAGCAGACAAGTTTGGTTTTATAGACAGGGCTGAAGAAAACAGAAAGAAAGAACAAAAAGCAGATTGGTCGTTTCAAAGTTACTTTCCTTGTAAGGCAGGAACAAGAAAACAGAACATTAGAGAAATAACTGATTGGTTAACATCCAGTTACCTCAGTTTACCTTTTGTTGTGAGAATTAAAGCAGAGGGAACTTTATCATCATGCTGATTAAAACTGACCTGTCTGGAAAATTACACTGTTACGTCTCCTTCCTGATTTCTCAAAAGGTCAGATAACAATTTAATTTGGTTTGGTGATGTGGAACCTCGGGCATGAGTGACACCATTTTGATTTTTAGTTTGATCTGTTGGGGCTTAGTGCAGGAGCTTAGTCCAAAGCAATAACCTCCTATAATTTCTATTTAACAATAGTTTTAATGTATTCCCAAAGAAAAAAAATTTGGAAGGACTGAAAAATGAGTTGCTTGAAAACTGAAGAGATTGCTTTTCTTTAATCAAATACCAGAGGTCTGGAAACTCATTTTAGAAATAAAAATATTCAGTTGCCTCATACATAGAGCAGAGTCACAGGTTTTCCATTGTGTAAAAGGAACATGAAAAATATCATGCCAACCGTCAGCTGCTCTTGGGGCACCACGCAGCGGTATCAGTCAACAATTTGCTCCTAACTCTTCTCAGTTTTTCATAGGTCGCTTCAAGTTTCCTGGGTTTTACCCTCCTTTGACTTTCAGTTGCCTTCTCTCTCTATCCATGAACTGCTCTCTCAGCATCAGACACATCTTACATAGAGAAAGATAATACAAGTAACCAGGCACAGAACACCTAAGCAGCTTTTTCTTCAGAAACCTACAGAGGCAACCACATAATTGTCGGCTTTGCTGGACTGTACAATAGGTAACTGAGTGAATTTGACTGCTCTCATGAAGTACAGTATTCAGGAAAAAATGAGTTATTTAAATCTAAGGCATGTGGGGTCTATGTCATTATTAGGTTTTTAATATCAAGTCACATGTTTTCCTAGGCGTCTTGGGAACTCAAGTTTTAGCAAGGATGAGCTCTTCCACAGCATGTCTTATACATGGCTTTGAGGTTCACCAACCTGGGTTCAAATTCCAGCTCTGCCTGCATATTAGCTGTGTGATCTTGGACAAAGAACTTACCCTAGTCTCATTTCCTCATTGTATCGGGTTGATGCAAAAGTAATCACGGTTTTGCATTATTCTTTTTTTTTTTTTTTTTTTTTTTCCGAGGTGGAGTTTCACTCTTGTCACCCAGGCTGGAGTGCAATGGCGCCATCTCGGTTCACTGTAACCTCCACCTCCTGCGTTCAAGTGATTCTCCTGAGTAACTCAGCCTCCCGAGTAGCTGGGATTACAGGCGCCCGCCACTACACCCAGTTGCTTTTTGTAATTTTAGTAGAGACGGGGTTTCTCACCATGTTGGCCAGGCTGGTCTTGAACTCCTGACCTCAGGTAATTCACCTGCCTTGGCCTCCCAAAGTACTGAGATTTACAGGCATGAGCAACCACGCCCGGCCTGCATTACTTTTAATGGCAAAACCACAATTACTTTTGCATCAACCTAATACATTGAACACAATAATAATGCTCACTTCATTAGCTTATTGTGGGATTAGATGTGGAATAATGCCTGGCACATAGCAAACATTTAAAGAATAATAGTTTCTGTTACCACCGGCAGCACCACTGTCCATCACTGCACTAGCAGTCTGTTCATTGGCAAATCTTAAGTTGTTCCAGCTGATGCAAAAACATTTATTCGTTGTAGTCAATTCATTAACAAATGATTTTTAGAAACAGACAAACACCAGTTGTCTGTTAGGTTTTTTTTCCCTTACTACTGTTTAGCAGACTATTTTTGGCTTTACAGAGGAATAGCAATGAAAATGAACTTTCCTTTCCTTCCCCCCAGTGTTTTCTCTGTTTGTGAAAATTGCTGCCAGCATGAATAGTCACTTAAACAGCAAGGGATGGTTCTTGTGTTTCAGGCAATGCCTGCCTGTTCTGGACATTATTGGCCCACTGATTAGATAGCGGTAGAAACAGGTCAGCCTAAGAGTTTAGCGTTTCCATTTGAGTTTCCTTTCTCATTCTTACCACTATATGGCAGAAAGTTGTTGGAATGAAGCAAATTTATTCATTAAAAAAATACTTCCATCTTTCATTTCTGCCCATTTGTACCTTGATAGGTTAATTTCAAACAAACTTCGCTTTTTCTGTGAAGATGGAGCAAATTTGTTGTGCTCTTTGACCTGTATGTCATATTTGACCTGTATGGCCTGTATGTCCTCCTTGCACAAAATCCAGGCTACATCGTCCATCTTGTTGTTGTCGTTGTTGTTGTTGTTGTCGTTGTTGTTGTTGAGACAGAGTCTCACTGTTGTTGCCCAGGCTGGAGTGCAGTGGCACAATCTCGGCTCACTGCAACCTCCACCTCCCTGGTTCAAGCAATTCTCCTGCCTCAGCCTCCCTAGTAGCTGGGATTACAGGTGCGCACTACCATGCCTGGCCAATTTTTGTACTTTTAGTAGAGATAGGGTTTCGCCATGTTGGCCAGAGTGGTCTCGAGCTCCTGGCCTCAGGTGAGCCGCCCGCCTTGGCCTCCCAAAGTGTTGGGATTACAGACATAAGCCACCACACCCGGCCTCATCTTGTTTTTAAATTTAAGGAATGCCATTCTTTGTGTGTTGCATGTTATAAACAATGTTCCACGTTAGGGTGAGGGAATAGCAACCATTCTAAAGAATGATGTTTTTAATCCCAGACATAAGCTTCTTGACCACAGAACTTCCTGCATTTTCAAGCTTGTGGAAGTAGGAGTGAATGCCCTTCCTTGGGAAATCTAACCTTAAGTCTTTATTCCTCACTTCTCTGCATCTTTTCCCCAAAAGCAAAATCTCAGCTTGATGAATTTCTCACTTGGAAACTGTTCATTTACAATATGTGCAACTTGTTTTTAGGATAAGCTTGTTGATTTTTCACTACTGTATTCCTGACACCTACCACATAAGTATTTGTTACATGAAAATAATAATGCTGAATGATTATAATGTTTTAAAGAAAGATATGTAAAATGTAGGCATTTGATCAAGGAGAATTCTGAGAGAGAAATCAGTTTAGTACTTGTAAGTAACACAATCCTGCAAATTATCACTCTTCTACTTGCTCAGGTGAAGTGATGATTTATTAAAGACAAATGTAAGAGGATCAATTAGTAGCTATGCTAAGCACTTGCTAAAATAGGAGATGATTCCCTTTTTTTGAACTGGGCCTAATTTGGATTCTTTAAAATAAATTACAGAAAAATTTTTAAAACGCTGAAAGACTCAGAGACCAGTAAAAAAATTTTTGTACCTATTTATTCTCTAACCGAAAAAAATAAAGTAACCAACATTTAGGTATTATCACATTATTTTAGCCTTCTGCCTAAGGGAATCTTTACTTTTTTCATATGTTCAGTTAGATGTAGCTCTCTCTACACTCCATCAAGAAGACAAACACAGTTTTGTTTTGTTTTGTTTTGTTTTGTTTTGTTTTGTTTTGTTTTAGATGGAGTCTTGCTCTGTCACCCAGGCTGGAGTGCAGTGGTGCAATCTGGGCTCACTGCAATCTCCACCTCCTGGGTTCAAGCGATTCTCCTGCCTCAGCCTCCCGAGTAGCTGGGACTACAGGCGCCCGCCACCACGCCTGGCTAATTGTTTTGGTTTTTTTCTTGTTTGTTTTTTGTATTTTTTTTTTGAGACGGAGTCTCACTGTGTCGCCCAGGCTGGAGTGCAGTGGCCGGATCTCAGCTCACTGTTTTGGATTTTTAGTAGACACAGGGTTTCACCATGTTGGCCAGGCTGGTATCAAACTCCTGGCCTCAAGTCATCCACCCCGCCTCAGCCTCCCAAAGTGCTGGGATTACAGATGTGAGCCACTGCAGCTGGCCTACTTTAACAAATTTATTGGCTGTATATTGAGTTTTTTCCCAAGAGAATTTATCAATGGATAGACAAATTGTAGTTTACTATGGAATGGTATAATACGTTCAATGGAATGCTACTCAGGAATGAAAAAGACCAAATTACTGATTGAGAAATTACTTGCTCTGGCAATATGCCCCACAAAGGACTGTTATGACAGTTTGCCCACAAAAAGACATTGTTCCAGGCAATGGCTAGCCACAGAAAGTCCTCCACTCCCAACACTGAAAACTCTTTCCTTTTTTTTTTTTCCTGACACAGGGTCTCACTCTGTCACTTAGTTTGGTGTGAAGAGGTGTGATCAGAGCTCACTGCAGCCTGAAATTCCTGAGCTCAAACAATCCTCTTGCCTCAGCCTCCCAAGTACCTAGGACTATAGGTGCATCACCATACCTGGCTAGTTTTAAAATTTTATGTAGAGACAGTATCTCATTGTGTTGTCCAGGCTGGTCTTGAACTCCTAGCTTCAAACAATGTTCCATCCTCAGATTTCCAAAGTGCTGGGACTACAGGCGTGAGCCACCATGCTCGGCCTTCCTCTTTTGAAATGTTCCTAAACTGCTCCAATTGGCTCCCTTTCAGCCAACTGAGAACAGCCAAATGTACCTGAAAACAAATTAGAAAGTCTCCCTTGCTTCCAAAACTCCCACCCTAACAGAATACTTGCCAGTCAGAGACTGTGTGAAGATTTCCTCTTTTTCCTCTATAAAAACTTACTTCTCTTTCTAACACCTTTGAACCCTTGCTGACACAAAAGTGATGGTAGATGGGCTCCCTTGCCACAAGTTTATGAATAATTAGCCTTTGCTAATTTTGTCTCAGACTTAGTTTTGTCTTTGACATGATACCAACAACATGGATGAATCCCAGAAACATTAAGTTCAGCAAAATAAACCATTTCCTGTATAATTCCATTGAAATAAAATTCTAGAACAAGAAAATCTAAGCTTTGATGATGGAAATCAGAATAGTGGTTGCCACTGGGAATGGAATTGACTGGAAAGGTGACAAGGACCCTTTCTGGGATGATGGAAATGTTCTATAGATTGGCTGGTATGGTACTTACTCCAGTGCAGTATATATGTTTTTCAAAGTTTATTGATCTATACGATTAAGATTTATGCATTTTATGGTATGCGAATTGTACCTCAACTTTGAAAAGTGAGAACACCTATGGTTTGGAAGAGTCAGAGATTATGGCATTTGGTGTCTAACCACAGTCAACTTAGATAACCCAAAGCTCTTTCTGTGCCTTATAAGGAAACCAACCAACTCTCTAATAAATCCAAGCTTTTGTACCTCAAAGTTGGCAATGGAGAAGAAATTTTTTTTTTTTTAATAGAGACTGGGGTCTCGCCATGTTGCCCAGGCTGGTCTTGAACTTCTGGGCTCAAGGGATCCTCTTGCTTCGGCCTCCCAAAGTGCTGGAATTACAGGTGTTAGCCATTGCACCCAACCAGAGAAGGAATTCCTAGACTTGAAAAATCGTGATTACTACTGTTCTTAAATGTTTACCATGTCCTTGATATACTTTAATCTCATTTAATCCCCTTAGTAACCCTCTAAGGTAATATTGTTCTTCAATTAAAACAAAGAGAGAGAGAGCCAAGGCCCAGGGAGATTAAGTAAACTACTCAGTTTATTAGTAAATTGAAACTAGTAAGTAGAAAAGCTATTGTTCAAGCCCAAGTTGTTTGACCACAAAGCCTATGATTTTAATCATCACATCGTATTGAAGAATGGGCCAATTAGACATTGTAGCCCTAATATTGACCCTGAAGGCTCATTTCTTTAGGATCCCTCATTAGTCTGTTACAAGACACCAAAAAATAACATGACATTTTTTTAAAGTTTATTTCTATCCCTCACAATAGTCCAGAATGGTGGTCTAGGTTGATGTGCAAATCTATCCACATGATCCTTTAGGGAGTCAGGCTAATAGCTGCCCTGCAGCCTCAATGTGTGACTTCCAAGGGCACTCTGGTCTTCACCATATCAGGCAACTGGCAGGAGGAAAGAATGATTCACCAAGGCTGGGAATTCCATCATAAACAAGTGAGAAAGAAGTTGCACAGACTACTTTTCCTTATTCCACTGGGAACATTTGAGTCACATGGTCATACCTAGCTGCAAGGGAAGCTGCGAAATGTGGTCACTAGCTTCCCTTGTGTAACTATGGAATAGCACATCTTTTTTTATTATTATTATGGAAGAAGAAAAGAATGGATTTTGTTGGACAGTTAGTAGTCTCTGCCATATTACCCTATCTGTATTAGGTTGGCACAGAAGTAATTGTGGTTTTTGCCATTAAAAGTAATGGCAAAGGAGGCCAGGTGCAGTGGCTCACGCCTGTAATTCCAGCACTTTTGGAGGCCAAGGCAGGCAGATCACTTGAGATCAGGAGTTCAAGACCAGCCTGGCCAACATGGTGAAAACCTATCTCTACCAAAAAAACAAAAATTAGCTAGGCATGGTGGCAGGCC